>NC_133664.1:11913956-12182722 GCF_037893015.1 Macrotis lagotis
TGCAGAACCAATTCCAAAATGACCATCTACAAGAGGCCAAGCCGGATATCCACCAGTTGTTAGGACTCTCAATTCCTCTCCCAAATTATTTTGTATTTATTTTGTATTTGTTAGGAAAGGGGGTCACTGAGTCAATCATTCAATTACCTCTCCCAACTCAGCCCTGAATTCCGGTTTCTTTATCAAAACATCCACTGAGTCAATCAACAAATCAGAGGTGTGAACTAAGTATGAATAAGACCTGGACACTTCCTTGAAATCCATGAATCAAAGGTTTTAGACTTGGGGCAAAAAGGCCTTGACCTGGTTTAGATTAGTTCTTAGAAGTAACTGGGTAGAGTGGAAGCTTGTTGCCTTGTCTATACATTCACATTCTTTGGGAGATTTGGCCATGCCCTAAGGGATGTGTTCCAAATAGAAAACCAATGAAACTTGGGAATTTGAACCTCTGGCAGTTTAGAGGTCAGTATTATTTTAGCCAAGTCCCCAAAAGGAAATAATTTGGGGGAAGTATAATGGAGTCTCAGACTCCCCCCCCCTTCCCCATTCCCCTTGGCCAGAAAAGGACCTTGGAAATTTGGTTGGATCCAGAGGGGGTTGACCTTCTCATCAGCAGCATCTGAAGAGAATCCTCCAAATCACCGATGGTAGTGATAGACTGGACATAGTGAAGAAAAGACTTTCAGCCTCTAGAAGGAGCCAAAAGGAAGAAATAACCAAAGGAACTTCACAAGTATGTACAAAAGGAGAGCGAAGAATTTCCCACAAACTGGAGTTGGGATACACTTCTATCATAAAAGTACTCATTGGGTGGCTAGATGGCCCAATGGATAGAGCACTGGCCCTGGAGTCAGGAGGACCTGAGTTCAAATAGGGCCTCAGACCCTTAATAATTACCTCACTGTGTGGTCTTGGGCAAGCCACTTAACCCCATTGCCATGCAAAAAAAAAAAACTAAAAAAAGGTACTCATCATCTTTCTTCTAAATTTTGTGTATATTGGTGGAGAAATGGAGAGATGTTTTGTACCAGCTGTCTCCCTAAACTAAAAGCTAATTAAGTACGACTGATTAAAGATAACAAAATAATAATCACACACCACTAGGGTCATGGAAGTCAATAGAAAACCACCCTGCCCATTTAGGACCAGCGACCTGAGGAGAGAGGAACATCTAGCTCTGGGTGAGTCATGGAGAGGAAAGTTTGGCAGAGAATCTTGTGTTTACCCACCTGGAGATATGGATGGCCCTTCCAGAAGACAACTTCTGGAGGAAAAAGATAAAGGTCTTGAGAATACTGGGTTGGGTTTTTGGATTCCTAGTGTATAATGTACCACCTGTTGCACAGAAGGAGGTCCATAACTCCTGTGTAATTTTCCATCTTGGAGTTGGATATGATTCATTGTAAGCTGATAGGATCATGGATCTATAATTGCAAGGAATCTCAGGAACAAGTTAGTTTGCCTTAGCCTAGAAGAGGAAATGGATGTTCAGGAAAATTAAGTAATATGTCTAAGTCTTGATGGGCCTGACTAGTAGCACAAGGATTCTCACTCACAGCCTCTGACTGATTCCCAGATCCCCAGGGCACTTTCTTCCATTCTGAAATGGCTGGAATGAGGAGGTTTTGCCTTTATTATTTTGACTTGGGAAATCAAAGTCCAAGTCTGATGTCACCTTGGGAAGTCAGCCTGGAGTTGGGAATAACCTGGGTGGGAATATCAATTCTAACACTCACTAGCTCAGCATCATCCATCTATCATCCATCAGTCTGAGCCTCCATTTCTCCAACTATAGTAGGCTTTAAATAGCAACTAACCTCTCCAGGTTCTTATGAGAAACAAAGAAACCTTGATCATTGAGTAGGGATGATTATGTCATACAGGAAGTTCCCTGGGACCTCCCTGGGAAGTATGAGGTGACACACTTACATTGTGTATAAAAAAAAAAAACATTCTGTTAGTTTAAAGCTTGTCAATTGAGTGAAAGAATACTCAACATTGAGAACTTCCTTTCCCTTGGAGGAAATCATTCAGGAGGATAAGAGAGAGCACCACCCTCCATTTCTTTCCTCCCCATCCTCATTGACTATGTTCACAGAGACTGGACTAGTAAGGGAAAATCACTATACGGGAGTAGTGAGAGCTTTGCTGAGGAGAAATAGAAGGTCCCTCTAGAAACAACAGTGAATGTCCAGAGACAGAACTGACCAGATTACAACCATAAGCACTTCAAAAGGTTGGACAATATGGAGGTCTTTAGACCTCAGGAGTAAGAATGGAGTTGGAAAGAAACATCCCAGAAACATTCTAGATATATCGAGAGCTGAAAGACACAGAGGACCAACACATACATACACACACACACACACACACACACACACACACACATACGAGAGAGAGAGAGAGAGAGAGAGAGAGAGAGAGAGAGAGAGAAGGCATCTTCCAGGTTCTAAAGGTTACTAATCCCAAGGAAACTATACCTAAAGATAATATCATGATCCAAGTTTAGCCTGGTTATAGATTTATAGATCTAGGGCCTATATTACATTGTTTTCTGTTGAGGGGGGAAGGGAGGGAGAAAATTTTTAAAAATGATGGTTGAAAACTATTACATGTAGTTGGAAAAAATGGGGGGTGGGCAATATCATGATAAGAGATGGGGAAACAATATGCAATAATCAGAAACTACGAATCATCCTTTTGCCAAAAGCATATCCTACATGTTATCATTCATTCATTCTGTCATTCTTTCTCCAATGGAATGAGTGGATGAGAACAATTTTATCCAACCCCAGAAAGCTGAAATAGGCTCTTGGGAGCATTTAGGCATTGGTAAGGCCAAGGTTCTCCACTCCATCTTGGACCATCACCTGTTGTCCTGACTTCTGTCTTGCTATTAGACTTTAATGACTCTAGAAAAGAGAATGAGATTAAAGACTTGTGCAATTCTGCCTCCCCTAAATCCAATTCAAGTCACGACCTGTGTTGTCCCTGTCCTCTTCAAAAAAATGAAGAATAAAGAACAACTACATCCTAGAGGTGAGCCTCACTACCATTTTTATTATAATTTCCAGCCCACTCTCCTTAGAGACTTTGTGTATGCAAATGAAGAGTGTGTATCATAGTTTGGTGGAATTGTCTTTGCAATAATTGTTGTGGCTCTGTCTGCATATTAAATATCCTTTCTAAAAGCAAATTGAGTCTTGTTGATAATCAGTGGGAACCACTCCAGTGGAAAGTTCTTAAGCAGCAATTCTAAAACCCTAATGATTCTCAGCATTATCCTTAACTCACCAGTATAAGAGTTGGAGTAGTAGCCTGGAGGGATGCTACAGATGCATTTTCTTCCTTGAGTCGTACCGTACCCCATGAGATAGACAGTATAAGTAATATTATTCTGACTTAAGAGATGAGCTGAGACAAAGATTGGATAAGTGATTTACCCAGGTGGAACCAGCTAGTAAGTGTCAGAAGTCATAATGGAACCCATGCCTTTCTGTCACCAAGAGCAGTAAATTCACCACTATACCAGGCTAAAGAACATGCTGGAATTTAAGCTACTCTAGAAAGATAAATTATTATTACATTGTCCGTATTCCCTGAGAAGTGTGGCTTCCAAGCAGACTGAGCTGTAAAGTAATTGAAGATGTTCTTGTTTTGTTTTGTTTTGTTTTTTTTCTGACAGTATTTTCACTCCCATTCCCTGCAGGGCCCTGGCCCTTGAAGAGACTCTTGCTTTGGCCCCCCCAAGTCCTCACCAGCCAAGTCTAGAGTCATATATTGGTTTGTCCTGCTCAAGAAAAAACCAGTCATAGATACCTGCAAGCAAGAGGCACTGGAGCAGGTAAGCACAGCCTCTGTATTAAATCCCCATTTATTATAAGACTTGTGTATGCACCATTTCTCACTAAAGGAGTGAAAGATGAAGAGGTTATTTGATCCCCAACCTTGTACCACCTCATATTTATGCTAATACAAAACACAGAGGCACATACAAAAGAGTATTTCTTTCTGAAATGAATGAGGCACTTTTCTTGTTTAACTGAGGAGAAAAGGTTCTACTCTCTCATGCCTCATGTTAGTAGAAGTAAGAAATATTCCTTTGCTAAGTTTTCTTGTCCAAAGTACTAAGGCTCTTAGTTATTGAATGCTGGTGCTCCCCGGAAGAGTTGTCAGCCACAGGGGATTGAATGGAACCTTTAACAATCACTAAGCCCTTATTAAGCCCCTACCATGTGCCACCCATTAGAAAATGATGGTCTTGGACAAAAGATGTGGGGGATAGCTGAGATGACATAGAGGAAATGAGTTCTGCCTCCAAATACCTATTCATAAAACAGGGAATGGGAAGGAAAGACTTCTACAGTCAGAAAGAGGAAGGAAAGCAATCTAGTAAAATTTAACAGAATATACATCGAATGCTAGAAAAATCAGGAGAGAAGTCTTCAGCATTTGTTATCATTTGAAAGCAACCCTGAAGAATCACTGATTCACTCTGTAATGAGAGGAGCTGGGTTCAAATTCTACATTTGCCACATTCTTTTGAGTAAATTACTTATCCTAACTGGGCTTAATAATCTCTTTTTCCATCTGTAAAATGGGAAACTTGGACTATATGATCTCTAAGGAACCTTATAGCTCTAAGTCTATGGTGTCACAATCTGTGGTATCATTTATTTAGCAATGGAGGACCATTTGTAGAAAAGTTTCTTGTTTGGTTATACTTAGATTCATTAAAGAGTATGTATGACCCTGAGCAAAAGTGTTCCTCTCCATTTTGTTCCTCTCCATTTTAAATCCTTAGTTTTAGTTAAGACTACAGAACAATAGGGCAGCTATATGGTGTGGTGGATAGAGCACCAACCCTGGAGTCAGGAGGACCTAAGTTCAAATTCAGCCTCAGACACTTAATAATTGCCTAGCTGTGTGACCTTGGGCAAGTCATTTATCCTCATTGCCTTAAATAAATACAATTTTAAAACAAAGCATGCAGAACAAGAGTCTAGATAAGAAAAGGTGATAAGGTTTGAAAAAAGTGCTTTTCTTACTTAAATAATATTGAATTTATGCTTTAAAGATTTTATGTAGTGGGGCGGCTAGGTGGCACAGTGGATAAAGCACAGGCCCTGGAGTCAGGAGTACCTGGGTTCAAATCCGATCTCAGACACTTAATAATTACCTAGCTGTGTGTCCTTGGGCGAGCCACTTAACCCCATTTGCCTTACAAAAAACCTAAAAACAAAACCAAAAAAAAAAAGATTTTATCTTCTCCAACTTCTTTTTGCTTGTCTTTTTTTATTTTAAAATTTTTACTATTTTAATTAACAAGCATTTATTTTCACTCCTTACCACTCTTTCCTCAAAAAAATTTTTTGAAAAGAAAAAGAAAATGTTTCTAACAAATGTTCATAGTCTAGTAAAATAAATTCCCTCATTGGCCACATCCAAAGCTGTGTCTCACTCTGCTTTTCAAGTGTATCATCTCTGGTACACAGATTGCCATAAGTTCTTTAAAATGATGGTAGGAGGGCAGCTAGGTGGCACAGTAGATAGAGGACTGGCCCTGGAATCAGGAGTACCTGAGTTCAAATCCAGCCTCAGACACTTGATAATTGCCTAGCTTTGTGGTCTTAGGCAAGCCACTTAACCCCATTGCCTTGCAAAAACTAAAGATATATATATATATATATATATATATATATATATATATATATATATATATATATATATTAAACCCAATTTTGCATTTCTCTAAACATTAGTGACTCATATAATTTTTTTTTTCTCAAGACTGTTGATATCTTGGATCTCTTCCATCAAAAGCTGCTCATTTGTCACCTGAGGAAAAGCTCTTATTTTTTTTATTTGAAATAATTCCTTATATTTCTTGAACCTATATATGTTTTACTTTTCCCAGAGCAATTTGTTACACATTTTTTGCCCAGTTAATTATTTCCTTCTTAATCTTAACTATATTAATTTTGTTCATGTAAAATATTTTTAATTTGATATAAACAAAATTATACATTTTATCTTCTGTGATCTTTTTAATTTTTTGATTGGTCATGAATTTTTCCTCTCTCTCTAAAGCTCTGATAGGAAATTTCTTTCTTGCATCTCTAATTTATATATGTTATAATCTTTAATAATTTAACCAAGTATCCATTTAGAACTTATCTTGTTATACGTTGTGAGATTTAGTCTGAATCTAATTTCTTGCAGTTGGCTTTCTAGTATTCCCATCAGCTTTTGTTAAATAGTAAATTCTTACAAGAATAACTGGAGACTTTGGTTTTATCCAGCCCTAGATTACAGATTCATTTGTTTCTGTGTGTCATTTGCCAAATCTGTTGATTTGATTTGATTTGATTTTTAATTTATGAAATAAACCAAGCATTTTCTGAGCCCACTTTCTTCCTAGTGTCCCACTATCATTTCACATGAGATTACCGATTTTTTTTTCTTTTTCTGGATGAATTCTATTGTCATGAATCCTTAGGCAGAAAGATGGATATGGTATTGAAGAAATAAATTAATTTTGGTATTATTGTCATTTTATTATGTTAGCTTAGCTTACCCATGAACAATTCATGCATCCTTAATTATTTAGATCCATCTTTTCCATAACAAAATTTTGTATTACATTCCTATCATTCCTGTGTGTCTCTTATCAGGTAAATCCTCAAGTTTCTCTTTCTCGTCCTGCTAGGGTTTGCAAGTGCAGTGTAGAATGGTTGTTGATTTGTGGTTATTTATTTTATATTCTGCAACTTTACTGAAGTTATTTCAATTAACTTTCAAGGGACATGGGCAGCTAGGTGGTGTAGTAGATAGAGCACCCGCCCTGGATTCAGGAGGACCTCAGTTCAAATGGGGCATCAGACACTTAATAATTACCTAGCTGTGTGGCCTTGGGCAAGCCACTTAACCCCATTTGTCTTGCAAAAAAACCTAAAAAAAAAACTTTCAAGGGACAGCTAGGTACAGTAGATAAAGCATCAGCCCTGGAGTCAGGAAGACCTGAGTTCAAATCTAACCTCAGATATTTAATAGTTACCTAGCTGTGTGACCTTGGGCAAGTCACCCCAATGACCTGCAAAAACCAAAAAAAAAAAAAAAAAACCTTTCAGTTGACCTTTTAGGATTCCTTAAGTTAACCATCATATTTCTGCAATCCATTTCTTTTTCCTGAGATACATTTAAATGGAATGAAAAGCTACGATAAGTATCCTTCATTTATCCAGAGGGACAGATGTGGTTATCTTTCATGGGCTGTTCCTGGACATGTTGAAAGGAAAAACAGTCCTATTTGTTGGGAGCAGTAGTTGTCATCATCCATCTGTTCCTGTGATTCTATGACTACCTGAAAGACTTGGCAACTTGAGGACGTCTGAGATCCTCTTCTTGAATGCACTCGGGTTGAAACGTTATTGGACTTTCCAAGTAAAATCACAGTGACAACCAAGCTAACACACCTGGTCCTGGGTTGTATTAAGAGATACATCATGGGACCTTTCAGTGAAGATCAAACTTTATTATCTTCAACTTTTAAAAGTTATCTTCTGTATTATATTAGTTTGTTATTTCTAATGCTTTTTTTCTTCCTTTTGGATCTGATTCTTCTCTCACAACACATTCAATTTTGATCTATGTTTAGCATGGTTACAAATGTGGAACCTATACTGTATTCCTTTATGTTGGGGGGAGGGAGGAAGAAAGGGAGGGAGGTAGAAAAATTGTAAAACTCTAAACCTTGCCAAAAAACGATTGGTAAAAAATTACCACTGTACAGTTGGAAAAACAAATTATATATGTATATATATATATATATATATATATATGTATGTATATAAAAGAGATGCATAATAGCAAAAGGTAAGAGTGTATAGTTCCACTAAACTCTGCCTATACTCAGCTTTCATCTGAAGGATTATGATGGTCAGATCTAGGCTTACAGGTGAGAGAAACATTGAGAAACTAAAAAGTATTCTGGGCAAACCAAGATGGTGAAGGGTCTCAAGTTCATGCCACAAATGAATCATAAGAGGAAGTGAGGATATTTAGCCTGAAAAAGAGAAGGCTCAAGGACAGAGGGCACCTTGTTCCAAGTATTTAAAGAGCTGCCCCATTTTAGAGAGATTAGGTTGGTATCTTTCTAGCCCTGGAGGGAAGAATCAGGAACATGAGGGAGAAGTATGGAGAAGCAAATGATGAGAACTATCTACAAATGAGTTGGACTACTTGAGAAGGAGAAACTGGATTGTTACTTCTGATACACATCATGCAGGGACCGGTTCTTCAATCTAGGGGAGAAATTCAGCTGATCAGCCCTTCTTTAAGATAGTAGGAGAATATTCTATCCAACCTTTGGTAGAGCCTTCGGAATTCTTATTAGTCTGATTGGTCTCAGTCAAATGCACTGTACCTTGACCCCAACAGAATGATGTCATTTTGGTCCTCTTCAAGAATGAAGGACAACAACCAAGAGAAGATTGACCTCATATGGAACAATGTAGCTTTCTCTTCCTAGAACAGAACATTTCAGGTTAAACAGTATTAAATGTGATTAGAGGTTTAACCCTAAGTTTTTAATCTTGTTGGCTCTTATTTCTATAGCAATTTAAGGATTAAAGACATGTTCCCTACTGCAGCCCTGTGTGGTTGGCAGTGGAGATATTATCATTGCCATTGTACAGAAAAAGGGAATGAAAACTCCCCATCATTTTACATAGGATGAAACTGAGGCTATTGAGGTTAAATGACACTCAGATTCACATGGGGAGTTTATTGGCTGAGACCAATTCAACCCAAGTCTTCCTGACTCCAGGTCCAGTGCCCAAGCCACCATGCTGTCTTCCTCACCTCGATCTTATAGAATCCCTATGTTCCTTCCAGGGCCACTTCCCACAAGAGACCTTCTCTGATCTCCCTAGCTGTCAGAGTGATCTCCTGCCCAAGTTGTCTTTTACATACTTACCTGTTTCCATGTTGCAGTTCGCCAAGTGAATGGGACTTCTGTATCCTCAGCACCCCTGCTCCGTGGTAGGTGTTCAATAGATATTTATTGGATGGTATTGGCTTTTAAATGATCTGTTGGTTGTAAACTATCCATAATCACAAATCTTACCATGAGTCTACCATATTAATTACCATTTAGGCCAAGAAGAGAAATGTCGACTAATATGCTTTCAACAGTTCCTAAGAATTAGAATTTTGCCTCTAACTTAAGGTATACAAAAAAAAAATGAACACTTATTCAAGTGTCCTTGAAATTTTAAAAGCCTTCTTTAACCTATATTTATAATTTATAAAAGTTCTAATAATGTATTTCTCTAGTACCTCAAAAATGGGAAGAATCATAGTACCAGTGTTTCTAAATCACTAGAGTTTTCAAGACATTTTTTTCACAATGATCCTATGAATTGGGTGGCACAGGTATGGCTGTTTTCCTTTGACCTATGAGGAAACTGAGGGTCAAAAAATGGAGTGATTTTATCATGTTTATGTGATTAATAATATGTGGTAGAGCTGGCAGTGAGCCCAAGTATTCTGTCTACAAAATCCACCTTCTTTTCAATATCCCTTGCATCAGGAGGGTATAAACATGCTATTAGGGCTAAAATTTTGAGCAGGTTTTGCTTCCAATAGTATTGATGGGTTTGTATTCACACACACTTCACCTCCTTAGACCTCAGTTTTCCTCATGTGTAAAATGAACAAATTAGACTCGGTGATCTCTAAGGTTCATTTCAGATCTTGATCTTCTCGTGAAAGGAAGCACAGGAGAAGAAGGCAGTTTCATTAACCTTGAATGGCAACATCAGAAATGGTCCCCATAAAGTCATTTCCCTTTACTTGGGAAATATTTATAATTTAATCATTTGTGTGCTTGCTGCATCTCCCTGGTAGCAGGTAACCTCCTAGAGGGTAGGTGTGGTTTGGGGTTTTCTTTGTACTCCCACTTTCTAGCACTGTATGCATAACATAATAAGTGTTTTATGTTTTATGAATGTTTTATGAATGAATAAATGAGTGATGCAAAGGGTAAGGCAACAAGTATCCACTAGCAAGAACAGGGATGTGTGACCCTGGGATTTTTAGAACGCAAAATCAATACTTTATTGCTTCTTTCTGAAGGAAAAAAAAATAACGATAAACTATAATAACAATAAATAATAATGAACCGAGATCGTTCTAAATGGTATTATCCTATTACTGCTAGTAGGCAATCTTATTCATTAAAGAAAAAAACCATATTTGTTATGTGTATCCAGGGAATAAATCTTGGTTCCTACTATAGTGCGGAAGATGTTTTCCTTGTTGGCATTGAAGACTTTATTCTGCAGTGGAGTCGCTATCTCCAGATAGCGATCATATTTATGACTTCTGAGTTCTTATTGGTCCGATCAGTCACCGTCAAATGCGCTGTACCTTGTCCCCAACATAGTGATGTCATTTTGGTCCTCTTCAAGAATGAAGGACAACAACCAAGAGAAGATTGGCTTCAGATGCAACAGTGGTTATATTTATGACTAATTTTATCCATTTTGCAAAAAAAACCTCAAACTAGACCCCTCATATTTGGTAGGATGGATATTTTCAAGAGCCGCAAATGTTTAAATCACTGATTCTAGTTTACATAACCAGCAACCTCCCTATCATAGAAATATGACAAACATGTTGACCTGAAAGGTGCTCTTCTCTCTATGGGCCACAAAGAAAAGGCATCACAAAGGCCCCCCTCCTCGAGGCCCAAATCTTACAACTGGATGAAGCCACTTCAACTCTTGAAGATGAAAATGAAAGAGTAATTTCCTCTTATTTTATTTCTAAATATGATGTTAAGCATCGTAGTGCATAGAATACTGGGATGGGAACCAGGAAGGTCAGAGTTCAAATCCTGCCTCTAAAACTGACTGCTTCTATACCTCCAGGGAAGCAAGTTTACCTCTGCAAACCTGTCAAACCTGCCTAGAATTTAGACACTAAGACCAATCTCCACCCCGGTAAATTATATAGGGAAATTATAGACTCTTCCTGGATTCGCACTTGAGACCAAAGTTCAGATATCATGGGAATGAATAGTCATGGTCTAACTAGGGAACCTTTGCTAAGAATCATGACAACAAACCTTAGAGAGAGGACCTCTGGAATTCAAAGAAATAGCATATCACTTTCCTAAAAGATTTCCTGATTGATCCAGAAAGTCATCTGAGATTTCTATGCGTCCCTCTGTTGATTAAAATGAATCCCATCCCAATAGCTAAGGTGAAATAATTGAAGCATTTTCCTGAATAGAGAATATGATAAACACCCTTGTGATTCGTCACCTGTAGAACAATCCAGTTTTTTCCTCCCCCCCAGCACTCAAGTGAGCTTCTCCAGGAAGGGGACATGACTTCCTTAGCAGGGTTTTCAAGGTGTCCTTTCAAGGGATCTCCACTAATGAAGCCTGTGTCCTGGCTTTTCTATCTCTCTGACATTGGATGATGTCTCAGGTTTGCTCTACTACAATGGAATCTTTTTTTAAAGGCAATGGGGTTAAGTGACTTGACCAAGGTCACACAGCTAGGTAATTATTAAGGGTCTGAAGCCAGATTTGAACTCAGGTACTCCTGATTCCAGGGCCAGACTACTACACTGGGATCTTCAGTACAAACAATGTCTCTTCCAAATATCTTCTTTACCACAAATTAATTTCTTAAAAAATGATTTTTAGGGACGACTAGGTGGTGCAGGGGATAGAGCACCTAGCTGTGTGGCCTTGGGCAAGCCACTTAACCCCTTGCCTTGCAAAAACTAAAAAAAAAAAAGATTTTAAGGAGCATTAAAAAAATTTCTTAAAAAATGATTTTTAATAACTCTTTGATGCAGAAATCCCAGTGTTGAGTATTTAGAACACAGAAATAAAAAACAAAATGTTGTGTTAACATTATGTGTATGTATAAGTATACACACATATTTTCACTCAATATTTTTCTATTAGAAAATATTTTGCATTGTTATGCCGACATATTTATATATACCTTACACAAAATGTTTTATATTAAAAACACTTGAAAAGGGTTTGCTAATCAATTTGGTGAATGACTTAATAAAGACAGTGATCGGGGTGGCTAGGTGGCACAGTGGATAAAGCACCGGCCCTGGAGTCAGAAGTACCTGGGTTCAAATCTGGTCTCAGACACTTAATAGTTATCTAGCTGTGTGGCCTTGGGCAAGCCACTTAACCCCATTTGCCTTGCAAAAACCTAAAAAAAAAGACAGTGATCTAGAAATGTAATGGCATATCATTTGCATCATAAGAATCAGTCAAGACAAAGGAATTCAGAGAAACATGTGAAATCTTATAAGAACTGTTGCAGAGCAAAGTGAACCAAACCAAGAAGACAGTGTGCCTAACAACAATCATGTAAAGAGAATCTTAAGACTCTGTGATTGTAGCCTCCAGTCTTGGCCATAGAATAGAAGGGAAATGAGGAAATGACCCTCCCCTTTTCCCAGGGTACTTGATCCCCTTCACTGTGGGTGTAAGATGTTGCACTCTCTGTTCTACTTGGTGACTCAGGTGGTTATCTTTGTTCTATGAGAGATCTCACTGGATTTGCATAAGACGGGGAGATGCATTGAAAATAGTTGTGATGAGAAAGAAAATCGACAATATTTATTTTTAAAAAGTTGATAAGAAAGTACATATTTTGAAATGACTACCCCAGATAGCATTACAACTTTTACATAGTATTACGTATTTTCAAGAAAGGAGGTTGACACTGGGAAATTGATACATGCAAAAGTGTGATATGGAAGGACCATGCCCACCTATATTAGAAAGTCCTCTCTCTAATTAAACCAATTATTAGACTAGAATGGTCTTTTCCCACCCTCTGGATCTAATGACCCATTTACACAAGTGTTTCAGTGGCTTTGGAGAGTTCAGTATTTAAGGGTGCTCAGAAGTGAGCCACTTTGTACTCCATGAAAGTGGTCCTCATGTGTCAATCTTATGTCTGGCTCTTCCTGGATGGGATACAATTGAGGACCAGGCACTATGGACTGTCTGGTGCAAACCCCTTTATTTAATCAAGAAGAAACCCAACCCAGGAATATAAATGACTTGCATTTGGGAATCAAGGGGAAAAGAATTAGAACCCAAGTCCATGGATTCTAAAATCAGTTCATCAGATTTTCCTCCACCAGTAATCATAGTATTATAGATTTAGTAGGAGATCTCAGAAACATCTGTCCTAGCCTAGATTTGTACAGGAAGTAGCAGCATCACCATCACCATCATCAGCATCAACATCCTCCTCCTCAACATGTACATAGTAGCTACTATGGGCCAGATATTGTGCTGAGCTTTCCAATACTGCCTCATTTGATCTTCAAAAAAATCCTGGCTGGTGATGTTCAGTTGAAGAAACTGACATTAAGTCACTTTTTCAAGGTTGCACAACTAGTAAGTGTCTAAAGTCAAATTTGAACTCTGATATTCCTGACTCTAGGTCCAAGGCTCTATTCGCTTAGCTGCCTCCTTAGCTGGCCACCAAATGGTGGCCTCCATTGAAGAGAGACCCACCATCCTTATTCATTAGCTTGCACAGAGAAGACCATCAAAAATGATTTGAGGATTTGATTTAGTAAGTCAAAGCTTCTCAATGGACAAAGGCACAAAGATACAAGTCGTATATGAGTTACATTATAGGTCAGCCTTCCTAACTCCATGTGTACATGGAGCTCAAGTCAATTTGGACCAAAAGTCAGACCTGAGTTGGAATCCTACCATGGGACCTTAGCTATAGCATCATGAGCAAATATGTTGATCTCTTAGAGGATTATATTTATACTAGTCTTTACAGGGCTATTCAGAGGAAAGTACATTCTTTAAAGAATCATAGAAAGTAAATCATCAACATCATTATGATTATCAATGTCATTATTATTAGTAGTATTATCCATGAACTGTGTTAGCTTCTGTAGCCATAGATGTCACCATCTGCTGACTTCTCAAGTTCCAGGAATATTGGCATGCCCACTAACTCAGAAAGACTTCCTGGGGAGTGGGGACCTAAAGGAGGTTGTTTCATTAACATCAAGCAAGCTGACAAGGACAGTACCTGAGCACCCGGGCTCACAGCCTCAGTATCAATCTTGATGCCTTGCATGTATGCTGAAAAGCCAAACTGTTGCCAAAACCTTCTCTCCACTGTGCCACCTAGCTGCCCCGATTTCTACCTTCTAGACTCAGTTCATGCCTCCCATATAAGTCAGCACTTAATAAATTCTCACTGCCCAATGGAAAGAAGACTCTTTCCTTTGTGGGTTAATTTCAATATTACTAAATTTTTTTTAATCAGAAAATAAATCACTTCTATATTTTTCACTCTCAAGTCATTAGATCATGGGAACACACATCTGGAAGTGACCTCAGAGACCACACTAAGTAGACCCTCTCATTGCAGAGAGGAGGAAACAGGATCAGAGAGGGTTGGGTGACTTTCCTAAAATCACCCAGGGCCTGGGTCTGGCAGAGAGAGGAGTGGGGTTCATAAGCACAGGCTCCAATCCCAGGTCTCCCAGAATCACCCTAGGTTGCCACCACCACCGAATGTACTTCAGGACCTGAGTCTACACCAGTAGGGCTGAAACTTGAGGCCCAGAAGATCCAGAAGTAGATTTAAAAAGTAATTGGGAGGGGCAGCTAAGTGGTGCCCAGGAGAACCTGGGTTCAAATCCCATCTCAGACACTTAATAATGACCTAGCTGTGTGTCCTTGGGCAAACCACTTAACCCCATTTGCCTTGCAAAAACCTAAAAAAGAAAAAAGTAATTGGGAGATGTCTAACAAAATAGAATTTTAAAACATGAGACTGTAGAAGTAATAATAATTTGTGGATTTCTGAGTCAGCAGGCAGCCCAAATGGATATATGACTGTGAGTTTGACATGACTTTACTCTCGTGCCTCCAATATGGACCAGATTAGGTTGAAATGACAAATTCAGACCATCTGGGAACTGTTCTCATGCAATTTCTCAACGCAGAAACAATCTCTACTGATGTTTCCTAAACGGTAGGAATGCTAACTATGATGGCAACTACTACCACTGCCATCATCACCACCATTACCACTACTGCTGCTGCTGCTATTACTACTACTCCCACTACTACTAATAACAACAATCATAATAAATAATGTATAAATCATGTTTTACTGGATATATATACAATGCCAGTAGCTTCTCCCTCATAGAGTTGCTGGGGGCTTCAGGAAAAATCCTGCAGACCAGATGTTTTACAACCTTAGGACACCAGTGAGGTGTCTGTTGTTTTGCAGGGCTTAGCACACACAAGGTACCCAATAGATGATGACTGATTAAGTCCTTTGCCTTGTGAAAAGTATCCACACCACTAACTTTCCCATCTCATAGAATTTTCATATATATAATTATTGCAATGATTCTTGTGAAGAGAGGGTCAGAGCAAGACACGATAACTATCCGTTTAAGAGTCTTGAGTGAAGACAATGAGGAAATTCTTTCCTGGGGAGACTTTTGGAGGCTGAGAGATTATGAGAGTCAATCCATCTTTTTGAGTCCCTGGAATGGATGATTTGAGAAAATTTAATCCATCTCCCTCCTCACCCCCTTCCCTTATCTGTTTCTCAGACTCTTCACCTTTCCCTTTTTCTTCCATCTCCTTTCCCCTTCTTGCTCCTCCCTTCCTCTCCTTTCCCCTCTTTTTTCTCTCCTCTCCTCTCCCTTCCCTTCCCTTCCTTCCCCTTCCTCCTCCTCTTCCTCCCTTCTCCTATCCCCATCCTTTTCTCCATTCTTTCTCCTTCTGCCCTTCCCCAACCTAGCCAAAGCAATGGTGGAGAGCACCATGGGAGTGCCAGAGCCCCAGGAGACAGACATCACAGGACTGTGCCAGGACAAGCTCTCCAAAATGGCCATGTACCTGAAAAGTAAGCTGACAGTGACCAGTGAAGACTAGAAACTTCTGGAAAATATGAACAAACCGACTAGTTTGAAATATCTAGAAATATGTAGTAAACAGAAGTAGAACCCAAAAGGACTGAACCCAGAAATGGGCAGCACTCCAGTCTTGTCTGGATAAATCCTGTAACTGAGGAGCAAGTCGTGGCTCTGGAGCACAGTCTACAAGCAGGGTGTGGTCAACGAAACTAGAAGCAAGGTACAAGTTGTTAGGGAGGCAACGAAAGACTTCTTTAGCATTAAGTACAAGAATGTTCCATAGTTGATCAACCATGAAGGATGTGGCTCCTCTCAGCAGTTCAGAGAGCTGGGATAGCTCTGGGACACCTGCTATGGACAATGCTATCCCCATCCCATGGAAGAAAAACAAACAAAACAAAACTAAAGAATCTGAATGAACACTACATTCACTTTTTAAAATTTTTTCTGATGTTTTTTTCCTTTCTATCTCATAGTTTTCTTTCTTTTCCCTTAGTACTAAGTTCTCATATGGAAAAAGACAACTTTTCGAATATGTTGAACACAACTGTCCAATGTTCACCTGATTGCTTACTACTGAAAGGAGGCAGATGGAAAGGGAGGGCGGAAGGAAATGAGAGCACTTATAAATTTGCATGTGCATGTGGATGAATGGGGAAAAACAATCGTAACATGCAATTGGAAAAATAAAATATCAATTGGAAAAAAAGAATATTACATAAGAGCTGAAATGTGTGGGATGGAACTTCTCAAACTTCTCTCTTGAGCCAAGGACAATCCCAACTCCTATCTTTGGTTGGATGTGTGACTTTGGTCATCTCTGGATGGTTTCCTCAACCAGTAGCCCTGGGAACTTGATTTTTATCATGGACTTCGACGTGTGTCCTGGACCAAGGCTCAGAAATCACTATCGACCCTGACTGGAGAGGTTCTGGGTTACCTGTCTTCTCCCTCCTCCTCAAAGATGGGGGCTTCATCTTTAACTCTTTTTTTCTGATGATATCCCCTACCACCTTCATAGTCTGTTCTTGTACTTAATAAATGTTGATTACTGAAAGAAAATAATAGAAAAAGAATATCTAATTTAGCTCTATTCTGGGTGGAAGACATCATGGGCAGAATGAAACTAAAAACTACCTCCATGAAAGTGAACTTTTGGGACTGTGGTTCCTGGGTCAGGTTGGCGGTTGTGCCCACTGAGTGTTTGGAGGTCAATACAGTTGTGACCTTCTTAGGGCTGATACATTGTTGCTGTTGTATGTGTGTGAGATATATCTTTGTGTATTCATACACACATGTGTGTATCTAATATGTTTCTGTGTATACATGAATATGGCTATGTATGCATATGGGTATTATATTACATATGACAGGCATTTAAATGTACTGTAGGTGTGTACATTGCACAGAAACATAAATACACATAAATAAAGAAATATAAAATGACACTAAAACTTTTAGTACACTTTATGTGAGTATGTGTTTTTAATGTCTGTTATGGTAAACAAATTTTATAAATAATAACATTGATGTTTCCTATCAGACAGGGCATTTGATAATGAAAAAGAGAATGCTCAGAGTAAAAGAAGATTCTTCAGATTTCACAAACCAAGATGGGGCTCAGAGTTAACCAATTAATAAATAATCTAAATTTCAAGGAAATTGAGAGGTAATATGAGAACAGACAGTTTAATTGAGCCTGATACGAGAAAAATAGATGTTGCAATGAAAAAAGAACTGGAAGATCTCAGCTAACCCTAGAGAAATCATTCATTTCTCTGGACCTCAGTTTCCTCCTCTGTGAAATGAGAGGGTTGAATCTGAAAGCTTCTAAGATCTAGTCCAGCTCTAAGGTTATGATTTTACATTTCCATAAATCTCTTCAAAGCCTCCAAACTGTGGCCAATGACATTGGAGAGACGTTGTCTCATATTTAGAACCAGTCTTCATTACAATTCCTTCCATCTCTGCCATTCATTTTGGTACCTAATCAAGGTTTCCATTAAGCCTTCCAATTGACTGGCCAAGTGAAACCTGAGTTTGAATCCTGCCTCTACACTTACCTATATGTGACCTTAGACAAGTCACTTCACCCCAGACCTTAGTTTCCATTTCTTAAAATGGAGAAAATGATACTACTTACCTCACCAGGCTCTTGAGGGGATCCGAGAACATCATGATCCAAAAATCACACTATAAACATGAGCTATTATTAATATTATTATTGTCAATCTCCTCACCTGGAAAGTTTTGCCATTCACTGTGAAGTTAAACAATTAAAAAACTGAAGAGGGCATCATGGGAATGAAATAATTTTTAAAGACATTTTACAGAAAGGTATGGATGATATTCTGTTGAGAAAATGAGAACTATACCTAATTGGTGCCTACCAGTCGCCTAGTCTACATCTCATCTCTTGGTCAAATGAACTTGGGATGTATCTGATGTGTTGACCGTGGAGGGCAGAGAATAACCCTAGTACCTGTTTTTAAGGGTAGCCTGGAAGTGTGTATGAGCAGCTCCCTCTATGAAGAGCTACTATGACTAAAAATTATCCAATGTGTGTTCTGAAGTACAGGGACAGAACCCAAGAGCATGAAGATCCAAACATGGCCCATTCAAGTTCAGATTCAGGATAGAGATCAGCAACTATTTTAAAATAGATTAACTATCCCCACAGGTGGTGAAGTTTGCCCTTACTAAAGAGCTTCACACTGAGGTTTAATTACCCCTTGGTCACCATATTGGAGACATATTTCTTAAGGATGGGTTGTGCAGTAGCCAATGTGATCCAAATCAACTCTGAATTTCTGATACTCTGAAACTCCCCCCCCACAGCTGCTGAGAACCCTCTGAGAAAGTTCTTAGATTGAAAGAATTATGTTGGGATGGGAGGGAAATAAGGGGAAAAAATAGGAAGGGTGGTAGCCCTTGGGATGAACAGAATGTATTTATTTGTGGATGATTTGACTGGTTTGAGTGGTACAATCTCTCCTCATACAACAGGGCAAAGCCAACTAGTGAGCAGACTTGTAATCTCCCAAGGTTTCTTTTCTCTTATCATCTACAAAAATATTCTTTACATAGTCCTAAAAATTCATGTTAAATTAAAAATTCAGAAGGGAGAAACATGGTGTGGAGTCAGTGGATCAGAGAAATGGAGAACTGGACCCCAGAGGACTATTCACCCAGCTCTCAAATGAGAGGTTTGTAGCCTAAAGTCTGTCAGTGGATTTTAGTGGGTCAGTCAACTTGAATGGAAAAAAATAGAAATTGCCTCATATCATCATAATTTAGTTTCTTTGTAATCCTATGTATTTCTTTGCATTCATAATAAAAATGATTTGAATAGTCCATAGTTTTCTTTAGGCTGTCAAGAGGGTCCACAGCTACAAAAAGGTTATGAATTCCTGTCCTAAGTACTGGTCATAGAGCCCACCATAAGGTCAGGAAAACCTGGATTCAAATCCCATTTCTAACAAATATTGTAGTGTGAGCCTGGGCAGCTTCCTTAACCTCTAAGTATTCAGCAATTGTTTCAGAGGAGAAGTTTCAGAGTGGATGCCAATGTGTATAGCAGGAGTTGTCAGTGTTGAAACTTCTCAATTCCTGGTTATCACATTTTTAGAGGAGAGTTTTAAATTAAATAACACAGACAGGAAGGCATCATCGTGGGCTACTGGGGCTGCCCTCCCATCCTTCTGGAGCCAAATAATGGAATCTTATTCATCCCTTTTCCTTCCTTTGTCTTTTGATGTCTGAGTTTCATTATTGCTATTTTCATCTGCATGATGCTTAGACCAAGGGGTCTCTCCTGGAACGATTCACCAAATTTCTATCTGGTGTCCTTATTACTAATGTTTACTTAATGTTTTAGGGATTGAACCTTCCTGCCTACAATAATAACACATATGTTTCTCTATATAAAGACAACAACTGGTGACTCCCCCCCACCCTGCCATCAAGGACATTTCTATTTTGTTTCCTTAAAGGGGATGAATATGTCCCGTTCTTTCTATATGCTCCATCTGAACTGTGGGAGATCATATCTGGAAACTAGTTGGCTGACCTGAAAGTTTCAAGCTGCAAGTATGGAACATACCAATAATGTGTTGTGTTTGAGGGAATCCACCCCGTGATTCTGGCTCCAGGTGCAGCACTAACATGTTCTAACTAACTAAATTTTATCGAGCCACACCCTAACAAGACCCTATAACCCCACGTTACAAGCTCCACTGCGGCCCGTCGATGTGAGATCAGAACTTCCAGAGTCATTTACTCTCATGAACACACCATGAATCCAGTTGCCTTTAGAATGAGCCGACCTGGAAAAATTCATGAAAACCTCGAGAGAAGTTGATCGCCAGAACAAAAATTGCAGTGCCTATGGCAGAGCCCATAATTAACTATGCTCACCTCCACTTAATACATGCTTTGAGGGTGATTTCATTAGAAGGCATTTCTTTCTCAATGGGACTCTTCATATTCAGCGTCTTCGAGATTCAATGTGTTCAGCAAAGATTCCTAGAGTGTCCGCTGTGGGGGCAGCACTGTGCAAGGTAAACCTGCCTTAGGGAGATCAGTGCAGGAAGGGGAGTGGAGGCAATGAGTCAGCAAGGCTCCAATTCCACATAAAGCACAGTATGATGGGTGCCAAGGAAACATCCAGACTCAGTCCAAGCAAGAAGACCAGTTATGTTATATATATATATATATATAAACTGCCATATTCAGTTTAGTAAATAGTTAAAAACCATAAGGTAACAAGTTTAATTTCAAATGTAATCCTCTTTTCTGTTCTTTGTATAGTGAAATATTCTTGTGTTGATGTTTTGAGTTTCTCTTAAAAAAATTTGTTTTTAATTTTAAAAACAAGAAAATGTAGGGGGGAAAACACATTCAATTGGGGATCTGGGCAGCCTCCATGGAGAAAGAAGGTATCTTTGTTGGGATTTCAAGCAAAAAGAATTTAAATATGTATAAACATGTATAAACAAGTGTATTCCAATCATGATGGAAATTCTATGGGAATGTCCAGGAGAGGAGAGAGGAGGAGCCACAAGTAGCCCAGTTGGGCTGAGCAAAACAAAGTGTGAAAAAGAAAAGAATAAAATGAGGCAGGACAAAGAGGCTGGAGACAGGTTGTGAAGGACCTATGATGAAAGAAATCTAGATGGTTATGCAAAAGTGCCTGAGAAGTATGGATGTTTCTGGAACAGAGCAGTGAATGGTCAGCCCTGTATAGGAAGAGATGTAGTTCTGTAGCTGTGGGAAGGGTAAATTGGACAGCAGTTTGAAGGGAAGCAGAAAGACAACAGAGGAGAGGAAGGAGGTGAAAAGCAGACAAACAATGTTGGTAATATAGAGGGAGGTAGATAATCAAGAGATAAAATTAGCAAGAAGGAGAAAGAGGAATTGGAAAAAAAAATCAAGGTTTCCAGAGACACCTGGTTGGGGGGGGGTTGGGGAGGTGGAGAGAGGGGGACCATTAAAAGAAATAGGTGATAAATTTTAGGATCCATCCTTGCAAATCACAGTTTATGGATTACTTGTCATGTATCATTGTGGCATTTTGAATGGACCAAATTTCATAATTTTGAAAAAAATATTTCCATTTAAGGTATCTGTTTGCAGGACAGAAAGAAAAAATTAATTAGTGCTGAACTATGCACAAAATTAAAATTGATTGAGTCTAAAAAATAAAAAAAATAATAAAATTGAATCTGAAAAGAAATGATTGGTAAGGAAAGGGAAATGGGGGGGGGAGTCAACTCACATTTCTATATTACAGTTCTTGAAGACCTACAAATCACTTCTTTAGGAGTTAGAGCAATGCCAGTAACCAAAGGATGGTAAGAAATATGACTGAGAAAAATCCAGAAGTTAGAATTAAGAAAGCATCCATGACTTTTCAAAGGGCAATTCCAATTGAGTAGTAGAGATGCAAGCCAGGTTATTAGGGTTGAAAAATGAACAGGTGAGGAGGAAGTAGAGGCAGCAAACACAGTCGAATTTTTCCAAAATCCTGTCTATGACAGGTACTCCCTATATTATTACTATAAGGCAATTACTTCTCCTTTTTGAGACTCAACTGCCTCATGCTAAGAAAGAATGTTGAAAAGGAGGAGGAAGGGGAGGAAGAGATGGAAAAGCTGGGAAGAGGAGAGCAGACTAGCCACTACAGAGAATATGACAAGTTTATCATAAATGAACAAAAAAGTGCAATATAGTGAATAGGGCCCAAGTGAGATTAACCAGTATGAATTTATAGTGGATTCCTTTGAGTGATGGACGTGACACAAGATCCAGGATTAGTCAAATGAGAAGAGGGGAAATATAAGGCCTTGGGAACTTGGTGGAGAAGAGTATTCCATTGAAATCATTAACTAGGGAGTCAAGATTGAAGGAAGGAAAGTGAAGGCAGAAAACAACCGATGGGACAAGGAAGGTTGGATCAGAGAACAGACTATGCTCACAGAAACAATTTCAAATTCAGGACACTGGAGAGAAAGCAGGTCTAGTGGCTTTCACAGGGAGTTGAGGAAGCTCAGAATCTAGAAAAATTGGTGGGAGTATCACCATAACTATTAGAAACCACCAAGGAAGATTTTAGGGAAGTTGGAATAGAGAAGAGGGGGCTGAATTCCTTCAGAAAGGTGAAAGAGTATAGGAAGTTGCATAAGGGCTACAAAGATTTTGAGGGAACCAAGGAGGGGCTGTTGAGTAACCATTAGATCCTGGAAGTGGAATGTACTGGAAGTCCTGAAGCTAAAGCAAGGAATGCATGGATGCCTCCTCTTGCTTCTGGAGTTGAGACCTGCAGGAAGAACACCCATTGAGGACTAGGGTGATTTCCGTTTGGTATTTGTTTTGCTTGTCACATAGTAAGCCTCTGTAAGAGTCTGATGATGGATTCAAGAGCCAGCAATGGAGAGGGATATGGTATTTTCAAGGAAAAACAAGGTTCTACAGAAGGTGAAAGGGGAGGAAGCAGAAGAGAACTCAGGTAAAGGGAAATGGGTGCCCAAGATAGCCTTGCATTTGGAGGGCTTGTCGGAAAACAAGAGTGTGGGAAGATGGGAAGACAAGGATGGGGACAAGAACTGGCTGAACATACAAGAAACCACAAGGGAAGGGATCTGTCACCTCATCAAGTGCTTCTGGATGAAAAAGGTTGGGGTGGTCAGGATACCAAACAGCAGCTCCAAAGGACATTCTCCCTGCATTAATGCTCTTATGTTTAATTAGATCTGAATCTATGTTGAAGCATCTCTCATTTGGATCACAGACATATTATCTCTATTCTCTAAGAACTAATTTTTCCATAGTCACCTTCAAACCTAGACCTCACAGACTGCAAGTCATTATTCCAGCCATTATTCCATCCATGGAGCTATTCTGACTCCACAAAAGTTTAGGATTATCTCTCTGAAGGTGAATGAATCATCTAGCCCAACCTGATTATTCTTACAGGTGAGGAAACTGAGCCCCAGGAGGGGAAGGAACAGGGACTGTGGAGCTGACCAGGAGGCATCCTCTGGACTATGATCTTCTCAAAGTGGTTCTATTCAGGTTCTCTCCTCATTCCAACAAAGGGTTTTCTTGGGAGGAATGCCTGCTGGGTGAGAGGTACCCTCCTCTCCTGGAATTTCAAGAGGCAGAACTCAGTTACAGTCAGCTACGTGTTAATAGCTCTAAATGAATGTACTCAATTCGGCATTGTTCATCAGATCCTAAGAATGGCCCAGAAAGCTGATCTGTGTTCTTCAAAACAATATGCTCTGGGTGGAAACCAGGATTTGTGAGCCAAAGACAAGTTGTCATTGAAAAGAGGCGCCTTGTTTTCTCACCAATTTTTACGACACCGAGGAAATCTGATACTTGACTCAAATATTTTTGCCCAACTGAAAGCAAAGAGCTCTTCTCTGCTGCCAAAGTAGTTGCTATTTAGTAAAATAGAGCCTGGATGTTTATGAAACCAGATGATCCATCTGGAGATGGGGGGAAACTGGAATGCTCTCTCCTGAACAGCACAGGCTAGAGGGTAGAGCCAGGATGCCACCATCAATGGTGAAACCCCATGTATAAATAAATAAATATACCTTCTACCCATTTCCTTCCCTCCCTTAATTCCCTCTGAGCTAGGAGCCTTGGGCAAATCGACACCAAGGTCTACCCATTCTGTTTTTATAACCTCCTATGACCTCTGGTCTTCCCTGGGCTAAGTCCCTTAGAAAAGAGGGCAAGCCTGACACTAGGGAAAGGAGCTTCCTACCTGAGCTTCAGTATGGACAAGAGCAAAGGTGGACAAAGATATTGAGAGGTCGACAGCTCTAACCTCAGACCTAAGAAAACTTCTGAAACAAAAAAAGATCATTTAAATCAGCATGAGTTAAGTAGGAATCAATAGCAGTTCAGGTAAGCCAGAGCTATCACACAGTAGGATTAGGATTGGATTTGAGTCAGAGAAGTGAGTGCAAATCCTGCCTCTGACCTCATTACCTGACACCTCAGTTTCTTCATCTCTAAAGTGAGTCAGTTGAATTACAGAGCCTCTAAGGTGAGATGTAAGTCCAAAAATCTGTCCTAGAGAGCTTTTTCTATTCTCTCCCTCCCCCTCTCTTGGAATGGAGCTTCAGGAAGGCTCCACTCGCAGGCTGCTCATGTGATGAGGTAGACTGCTCTTGGCCTCCTTCCTTCTGCACTCCAAAGCAGAAGATGAAAAGCTAAGTTCTCCTCTCCCGTTAACGAGTTGCTATATGACTGGCTTGCCTGCCCACCCACACTCCAGGTTCCTGCCTATATACAGCCCAGTATCAAACTCGGAAGGGTTAAAGCCCCAGCTGCTCAGAGGTTTCTAGCTCTGCCCCAGCCCCTCACCCTGCCTTCCCTACCTACAGATGCACAGACAAAGCAAATGACAAGAGAAAAGTGGAGGGCGAGATTAGATGCTGGTTATCTCCAGAGATTGGCCCTCACTGTTGAATCATCCCGGCTATCTTTATTTTCAGTGTGTTTATCATAATTCTTTTGTTTCATTCCCTACCCACATGCTGATGCATCATTCTCTCTCTCTCTCTCTCTCTCTCTCTCTCTCTCTCTCTCTCTCTCTCAGCAGGGATAGGGATTGAAGGGGGAGAGGTGACAGACAAAAGAGAGATCTCTAGCTATAGCTATAAATATAAACCAAAAATGATAAATTAACTTAAAAATAGTATAGCAATGTGCTTAACAAAAGGTAGTATGGTACAGTGGTTAAAGCATGGCTGTCTTGTCCTAGAGCCAACTTTATTTTTGCAAGGCAGTGGGGTTAAGTGACTTGCCCAAGGTCACACAGCTAGGTCATTATTAAGTGTCTGAGGTCACATTTGAACTCAGGTCCTCCTGACAGGAGGGCCAGTGCTCCATCACATTGCACCACCTTACCACACCCAGAGCCAATTTTTAACACAATCTGTGTAACCTTCAAGAAGGCTCTTAACCTTTGTGGGTCTCAGTTTCCTTAGCAATTAAAGGACAAATTTGGACTAGGTAAGCCTGGTGGTCCCTTCTGGCTTGTGATCTATGATACATCATAAAAGGATTAGCCCTAGGAACAGAATGTACTCGACTGACCATATCTGTCTGCATTCTTAACCAGTGCAGCCACCTTGCAAGGGATTTGACATACCAGAGAAAGCCTATGTTGGCCCAACACTAAAATGGTTTGTAATTGCTTTAAAAAAATGTGTTCTCTAACTGAATGATTACTTCCATGTACTGATTGAAGTTTTTGTACCAAAATCACCTGGGCAATATCAGAATCTGGGCATGACTCATTGACCAAAACTGGTAAGTGAAGATAACCCACACCAAGCCAAGTATGGAGGTGACAAGTCCTAGGGCCACCTAGAATTTCATTCTGAACTTCTCAAGTTCCCAGTGAGGGATTCTCTTGAGTTTTCTCTCAAATGAATTTCCCACTGCCACTGTTGAAAATAATCTTTTTCAAAGAAATTAAATAACCTTCAGAAAACAGCCAGAACTCCTACTGCTTTTGTTCTGTCTTATTCATGACTCAGATAAGCACAACAGAATCTGGAACTTACTTCTTTCATTTCCCAAAATCTCCTTCCTAAAATCCATTACCTTTTCCCTGGTCAGAGAAATGTGAGGATGTTCCTAGAGCTCGTGACAACCTCCCAATCTAACAACGTGGAGCAGATGAAGAAGGGCCCAGTTCTCCACCCTGCTGTTATGTCAATAGCAAATGGATTAAGATAGAAGATGATCACATTCTACTGACATCAATGTATAACATGGAACCAATGTAAACACTTAACAGAATGCCTTCTGTGGGGGGTGGGGAGAGGGAAGCAGGAATGGGGGGGAATTGTAAAACTCTAAATAAATAAGATCTTTCTTTTAAAAATAAATAAATAAAATTACTGAAAAATGTGGAAAAAAAGATAGAAGATGACGCTACAAGTTAGCATTAACTTGTTTTCTTTTCTAATAGACAAAGCCACTTTCTTTCAAACCAAGTCTGTATGTCTCTGCATCTTCCTGGTGTGTTCTGCACTTCTAGTATGCAATACCCATGAAAAAAAAGGAAAGGTTTATTCCTTGTAAACAAATTATTTTGAATCCTGAGTCTGTGCTATACAGAAAATGACATAATCAATGACTTTTGGAGGTAATTTTAGGAGGATAATCTTTGCAAATTCTTTCTTTACACATTACTATTTTAATTCCTTTTAGTGGGCTCTATTTTCCTAAAAATCTAGGCTATCATTTGCCACAACCTGCTATTTATTACAAATATGCCCAGGACATTTATTGTCTGGGACATCCTAGTCTTTTTCTAGATTCTCATAAGTTTTTCCCATGAGTAAATAGAGGTCAGTAAATAAGGTCAATAGAAAATAACAGATGACTAAAGGTCTTTCATCAACAGAAGAAAACACATTTTTAAGTTGAGGAGTACAAAGACAGTTTTCTGAGGTTCCCATCTTGATTATCATGTCCCACTTCCTAAGACACTGCCAAATGACAGTTTTTCTTCTGTGATCTAAGGGGAAACATCTTAACTTCATTCAAAGTACTCAAGTATAGCTCCACAGTAGATTCAAGAGACACCAAACTCTTCCTTTTGGATTTCCTTCAAAAACAGAAAGAATTCTAATCTAGGCTGTCTCGTAGACTAGATCACCTCAGGATCTCCATTGAGATCTTTTTTTTTTCCATTGAGATCTTAGCAAGCAATCTTAGTTCAAGACTAACTGACCTGAGGACTGAATATCATTCAGCATTCTTTCAAGACTGGAGATGCTGCAACTATGATCATTAGTCACAGCTCTAAAATGGCAGAGGTTACAAAAGACTTTTCCAGGGTCAAGAATCATATCCTTTGAAAAAAGGACGTATCTTTAAGAAAAAATATATCTAGGGGCAGCTAACCCTGGGGTCAGAAGGATCTGAGTTCCAAGATGGTCTCAGACACTTACTAATTATATGATCCTGGGCAAGTCACTTTGCTCCAATTGTTTACCCCCCAAAAAAAACACATACAAACACACGCACAAACATATGTATATATATATATATATATATATATATATATACACATATATATATATGTATGCATTTGTTAGTGTATATATAAATAATTACACACACCTAAAATGCTTTGCAAACTTAAAAGAACTATGCAAATAACACCTAATATTATTATTATTATTATATTAACTGTAAGAAACTTAATTTCCCTTAAATGCTCTCGATCTGTTTCTTCCTCTATAAATTAGTGCCTCTTTGTGTTGTGAGCACAAAATTTGAAATAGCCTATATACAAACCTTTAACATGCCATAGTATATTTCATATTCATTATTATTATTGTAATTATTATTATAAAGAATAAATATAGGCAAGCCAACTGTTTCCACATTTGTAAATGAGCACTTATACCCCAATGAGTTGTTTGTCTCATTATCACCCTCTTAAAGACATTTATGCCAGCCCGATCTCTCACTCTGAGGTTTACAGAGCATCCCGAATACTAGTAATCTCATTCTATCATTGTTCACATACACAGAACATTTTATCACAGCAAAAAAAGTCAGATGCAAAAGATAAGCCTGATATTTTTTAACAAAAATATTTCTACAAAATAAATTTAAAATTTTTAAATCAAAAAAAAATTTTAAACCATTCCCTCCAGAAGAGATAAAATAATTTGTACTCCCTCTTCCTTTGAATTGGTGGGATCCTGGGTACAAACTCAGTTAATATATTATTTGGGTTTTGCCAAATTGCTATTTTTTTAAATACTGTGTTCCAAGCAATAATTTCCTGCAGGGAAGAGGGGAACATCTGGAAATGAAGCTCATGTTTAAATACAAAGGTAACAATTTTTTAAAGTTATTTTTTTCAGTCAAGTGTTATTTCTTTCAAAGCTGCTGGTCCCATCTAAACTGCTTTTCTTTTTCTTTCCCTCACTCCAGTATGTGAAATCTTCTGTCAGAGTGCCTTTATTTCCAATACAAATCTAGATCACACTTTTGAAACATGGGCTATTTAGGGACAGCCCACTCCCCTAGTTCCATCGGCTCCTTTCACCCAAAGGAAAGGCATCATTGGCAAGAAATTGTTTGCTTCATCTACATCAGTGGTTTCAAACCCAAATAGAAACAGGGGCTCACTAAACCATCTAGAAAAATCCCTTTGAACTTAGTTTTAAAATGTAATACTATTATTAAATGTTTTAGTATTTAATATTAATCATTAATATTATTTTTGTTATTAAATATTATCCAGTTACATTTTATTCTGTTTCACACTGATCCCAGGAATGTTGGAGTCTACATAGTGTCTATGGTTACAGGTTTGATGTCTCCGATCTAGTCAATCCCTCACAAATGGGAGGGGGGAAAAAGGGAGATAAAAACCTTTCAGCAGAGAGGTGATAGACAGCAGTTGTGTATTGAAGCAGGCATTTTTGTTAGATAATAGGTAAAGTCTTGGTTTATTTTCCTGAATTTTTACATAAGAAATAGTTTTATGGAGCAGAGAAAGAAGTATTTCCATCAGTGTATCAGTAAAGCTATAATGATAAATGGAACCTTTATAATAATGAAAAAATAAATAGATTAGTTCATTAGGAGTAGTTATAAAGTCATTTTTCCAGTCACATCCAACTCTCCATGACCCCATATAGGGTTTTCTTGGCAGAAATACTGGATTGGTTTGCCATTTCCTCCTCCAGTCCATTTTAGAGATGACAAAACTGAGGCAAAGGGTTCAGTGACTTGCCCTGGATCACACAATTCATATCATGAAGAGGAGTCTTCCCGCCTCCTGGCTCACAGCATGCTGTGCCCTTGGTTGCCCCAGTAAGAGAGACAAAAAGCTAAAAGGGAAAAAAAAGTGACCAGGTCTATATGATGAAAATCATCAGGATCATAAATAGTAGATGTCTTTGAAGACATAAGAGCAGATTCACATCCTATCACTTTAGGCTGAGCCAATTCTGTTATTTGAAAAAAGGAAAAAAACTCAAGACAAAAGTGGTCAGTTTAATGCCTGTGGAAATAGGTTCTCTGTTCAAAACCAAAGCAACTTCGAGATATAGGGGTTGTTCACTTTTTTTAAGGCATCACAGTATTTTTAGAACAGAAAAACCTTCTAAATTGTTCCATGCACCCTTTATTTACTGTATATTTAAGGAAACCAGGACCAAGAAAGGTGAAGTCATTTGCCCAACATATCACTTAGGAAGGGATGGGACTGGACATAGAACTCAAGTCTCCTCACTCTCAGGTCTGGGGTTTGGTTTTATAGACAACCCACAGGCAGAATGAGGCTTCATTTGTCAGGAGCTCCAACTATTCTAGCACCACTGCAGGAAAGGAGACACCAGCAGAATTGGGCTTAAGACAATCACTCGGACGATCTGTCCATCGTTCTTCCTGAAATCCAGTTGGCCATTACAGAACAAATCCAACTTTTTGCCTTCCCCACAGAAACAACCTGACCAGGGAAGGTCCCACTCCCTGACTCTTTATTGACTGGATTTTGGTTTTTCAACAAGCCGATTTTGCTACATGGGGATATTGAAGGGCTCTGCTGAATACTTCACCCCGCAGGAGGCTGGGAGAAAGAAGACAAGCATGGTTTTCCCTCTTCCATACTAAAAGTGGTGAACCATAAGCAACATTTTCCTCTAAACAAAGTCTTTTGCTGCCTTCTTCACTCCTTCTACTCCATTCCTCAACATTACTCTATGTAATATGTCATCCATTCCCTCCCCTTTCTTCCAAATGCTCAAAGACTCCAAACTTATCTTCTCCCTTCCTCTAAAATTCCCATTCCCTTGGTTGCAAATGATCTCTGTTAGAAAATTCAGGAAAGAAAAGCTGATTGGACTAATTCACACTGATGTGTAAATGACTCATAGCCTCCATAATATTCTACAAAGCATTTGTATTTTTAAAAGAGGCTTTTTAAAAACACAAATGAACTTCTAATTTGGGAAGGGGGTGGGGAGAAGATTTAAGTATTGTAACTATATGAAAAATGCAAATGGTCTGATATTAGGGCTAAGGATTTCACAGTAAATGGCGAACAAAGAGAAAATCTCCCTCCAGGGTCAGTTTCTCTGATCTGTTCTGAATTTTTGCCAAACCCTCTCTGACCCTTCAATTCTGAACACACCCACAGAGTCACTAAAATCTCCAAGTTTTGTTTGTTTGTTTCTCACTGCTTTCCAAAGGCAAAGAGAGGAAGGAGGAACACAGGTCACCTGAAGCTGATGTAGAAAACCCTACTATTCCCACCAATTCTCTCATTGGCAGACAAATTCATCAATATTGTTTCTGTTTAATCGGCTTAAATTATATGATCGAAAAATGGTCCAGCTCCAGGTCCAAAGGTCACATTCTTGCTCATCCTCACTAACCAATATTTAGAAAGTGTTCACTGGGCAGTCTACTGGAAGGCTGATACTCCCTGATTCTTAAGAAAAGCAAGAATAACACATTATATTAGGATGGCTTCAGATGAAGGTTGGTGTGTCTCTGATCTGGATCATTTCTAGCATAAAATGTGGAAAGATTTCAGAACTGAGTAAGAAACCTTCAGGAAAAAAAATGTTGAAAACAGAAAATGATGGCCTCTGTTGTTTGGGGGGTTCCCCCCCCTTTGGGGGAGTCAGCCAAATAATTGTCTGTAAATGTAAAAATGACGGAAGGAAGACACAAATTATAGAAGGAAAAAAAATCCTGGGGGGAGGGAAGCAAGGAACATACAATATTCTATTTTTCTGGATCCCTAATAGGCAAGTTAGTTACCCAAAGACGTTTTCCAAGTTTAAGCAGTTTCCAATGGGAATGATATAATCTGATGGATAGTATAAAGTTATTAGGGAAAATAAAAGGAATTCACCCAGTCCAAATTAACTATCTGGTAATGGCTACATGGGCTCCATTAAATGGGGGCACACTGAAAACATGCCTCACATTCTAGCCTACCTTTTTTCTGGTGTCACTTTGTTTTAGCACAGAAGAAATATTGAAGGGAAGATGGGAATAGGAAGCTATTTACCAACAATCATCTGGGGACAGGGGGAAGGTCTGATTTCCGTGGTTCATATTTGGATGTTCTTGAAAAATTGTTATTTCATTTAGCCCTAGCAGGCTACGTTGTAAATCCTTTCAGAGTTTGAGGAGAGGCCCATGAGCTAACCAACAATGACAGAGGGAACACAGAAAACGGGTCATGAAACTGCTTATGTTTAAGTCCCAAATCCACGATGGCTTTCATTTTCTTTCTGGGCTTAAAAAAATCATATATAAGGCTAAAGTTTACAATTACTGATGAATCAAGCTACTTTATTAAGGACAAAAGTAACTTCTTACCTGACTAAACATTGATAGCTATGAAAGACTGATAGATGATAGAAGAGGAAAACAGTTTCCAAATTTTTACCAAAAAATTTTAAGCTTTCATCTTATATATAAAGTGACTTTGCATTTATAATCCACCTGTTTCTAATTGCCTAGAATGAGTTTTATATTATCTAGGTTGAACAAGAAAAAATATTTTTATGAGGGACAAGAATAAAAAAAAAGAGGCAAGTGTTCTATCTTCTGTCACTGGTGAGTGAGTGATTTATTTATTCTGAAGAAAAGAAATACTTGAGGTTCAAATGTTTTATTCCCTATATATTGATATGAAATTGGCAACAATTATCCTGACATTTATTTTGGATAAAAGAAATGTTCCAAGGCAATGATATTATTGGATTTTGAGATAATCTGCAGTTTTGGATACCGTGATAAGGTCGGTTTCTGAAACGTAAATGAAAGAACTGAAAAGAAACAAGAATCCTAAAAAAGAACTTTTTTTCTGAAACTGAAATTAAAAACCTATTTATAATTTTCAGATCCTGATTCAGGTGAAATGCAAATGTAAAAAAAACTGCCAACATATCACAAACTCCTCACTGTTCAAAAGAATACGAGTAATAGAAGCAAGAAATTGATGGATAATGAAACTACGTTTGATAAAAAGGATATATATATATATATATATATATGTATATGTATATATCACTTCTCTCCAAGGATTTCCTACTAAATTACTCATTTGTCTGAATTTCTTATCATTTCTTTTAGACTCTTTCCCTCTACCAAATTGTCCAATTATCTCAATTTAATATATCAAGATCAAATGAGATGATTTTTATATATTTGCTTTTTGGGAACATTGATGCACTTTGTAAATATTAGCTATTATTATCTTAATTTCTATGATGATAAAAGATTCAAAAAACAGTGCTGGTATGCTCCAATCCCTGGACTTTTATTCAGAAACATCCTAGATTTTATTCCTGTCTCTTCCACTCATTCCCTGTCTGTGTGATCCTGGGTAACTCATTTAACCTCCCTAGAGAGCTTTGTAAAGTGTCCATACTAGAGCAGCTACTTCATGGGATTGTTAAGAAAATCAAAGGAACCGATGCTGCTGCTGCTGCTGCTGCTGCTGAAGACATAAAATTCCATCTAAATATGATATACTATTATGAAACTATTATATACATATTGGCTGATATTATTATTATTATTATTATAACAATTTCATCTTGTTGACTGGAATCCAGATCCTGACATTCTTTTATATTTAATGTTCTCTAGACTGTCTAGCAAATGGAGAAAATAATTGTCTTATATTTTAAGTCATTATTATCATTAGTACCATTAGCGTTGTTACTATTGTTGCCTCATCTTTTGTCAATGTAGTTTTTCATAAACATGATCCCAGAACACATTCCTATCTTGCTATGGTCCTTTTCTATTTAGTGTTTCACAGCCTAATTTTGCTGGCGATTAAAATGACTGCTTCTTGAAGCAGAATAAAAGTGTTGAGGTAAATTTTCACCTTCTGTAGGTTCATCGGAAGCATTAATTGTAATTAATAACAGTTACATCATTATATTTTTCTAGGCAAGATCCAGAACATATGGGACACCCCAGTCATGCAACTCTGGCTTACTGCCTTAGCTCTAAATGACCTGACTTGGTTTTTGGAAAACTGAGGACCATTAAAGTAGAAAAGTCTTTATAAATATAAATTGTTTACCAGCTCCAGCAAGAAACCAGACCTGGAATTCTCAGTCTCAAATGCTATTGAGCCCTTCACCACCTGCAACAGGTGGACTCTAAGGAGAAAACACAGAACATCTTCCTAAGGTCCCTTGGCTAACAGAATCAGCTTGTGATGTCTCCAAAATATTAAGGAGACATAACTCAACAAGAAGCTTTCATGTTCTGGAAGCCCTGTTAAATAATGCCAAAGCTGCTGCTTTTCGTTAAAGTGGGGTATGACTAAAAACCAGAAAGAAATCCTTCGGCGACCCAGTTCAAAAGTTCCTTCCCTTCACCCTATTTTGTTCCTAATACAGCAAAGGGAAAGTCTACCCTTTATGATAACAGATAAGTCTATGTTAATTCATCAAAAAAATCATTATGGATTGTCTATCATCTAAAAAAAAAAAAGCTGTCCTTCTAGACCCACCAGAAACTAATTATTAAAATTCTGCAACAGACTAGCTCTTGAAAAAAGAAGAGAGATCAAAACACAACTTCTGTCACATAAACTGGAAGAGTATTGAATCACCGAAAACATACCAGCTTTACTGTTTCTTCCCTACGGAGCTTCAGAAGGATATGAATTGGTGGAGTAAAATCATTACATTGGGGAGTGGGATGTGGGAGGAGAGGAGAGGAAAGAGTAAAAAACAGGTTCTAGCTCTCTATCTCTACCCTTCATAAGCTACAGTCCCTCAGCAGAGTTGTTTAACCTCAATGGCCCTCTTTCCTCACTTATAAAATTAGGGGGTTGGAGAAGCTGACATCAACATCCTTTTTGGCTCTAACCTTCTCTAATTTTATACATTTTTAATCTTGCCAAAAGAACGAGATTATTTTTACTGTTCCACAAAGAGATTTCAGAGATTTGAGGCCAACTCTATCTAACTAAAGCAAATTGGAGAATAACAGGGCAAGACCTCAAAATTCGGGCAAAGCACCATCAATCAACCTTAACATATTTTTAAAAGACATTCCATCTCTGACTAGGTTTCCCCTAATCTGCAAAAGCCATTGTTGGTTCACATGAAAGAGGCAAGACCCTGACTGGGAATGGAGAAAGTCAAAAGGACCAGGTATGTTAGAAAGAAACGAGGCATTGCCAGGGGCACAAAACCAGCTAAAGTGATGGGAAACCTGATGATGGAGTGTTAGCATAATTAGGGGCATTGAATTAAGGGCAAAATTGGGCCAGCACAAAGCCTTTATTTTCAGTTGAACTAGACAATCACCTGCACTTCTGGGGAGGGAAAAAAAAATCTACGTTCTTTATTCTATTTCAACACTTAAAATAGACGACCTGAAAATCAAGCCTTATACCACCAGATGATGGAAAGATAACCAAGGTAGCCCAGGCACTCCCCTCCCCTTCCTATAAAGTGCAAATGAACATAGTGTAAATTGATTGGTGATTTAGTCCCTTTCAAACAAGTCTGAAAACTTGATAAGCTGGCTCTTGTTTCTTGGTTGTTTATTTAGAAACCCTAAAGCTGGTGGCAGCTGAAACCATTTAAAGGAAGACATTCTAAAGGGGGGAAAAAGGTAATACGTAAGAGAATGCATTTAAGTCACTAATACCTTGAATTTCTTCTTAAAAAGAAAAAAAAAGTACATTAAACTACAGCATTTAGCCAGAGGTTTTTTTTTTAAGAAATTCCTCCAGATTTAATTTGTAAGCTTAATTCAGAGAGAGGTAAGGGAGCATTTCCCTTTTTGTCTCTGCTTTGTTATTTTCTCTTTTGCCTGTTGTCTACTGAACAGGTCTCCTACGTGCAGGAGTTTCCAACCACAACTTTTTTTTCCTAGGGAATCAATGGAAAAAAAGAAGAAAAAAAATGCTGAAATGAAGTGGGAAAGAGCTGGCCGCTTCCCAGGTCAGGTGCTTCCAGAGCAATCTCAGTTCCTGCTTGGATTGCCTCTAAAACGCTGCCACCTAAGAACAGTTTCCTCAGCTTGTACTTTCTCTAACAGAGAATGCAGTTAATCTCGAGCCAAGGGAAGTATTTTAACTGCTGCTTAATAAAAACTCTAATGAAGAGCAGGACAATGGTTGACCATGTTAATAAGCTTCCAACGTGAAGTGACGAAATTCTTCCAGGGCTTGGAGGTGAGGAAGGTAAGAAAAGAGAATTGACCAGCTCGCCGGCAGTAAAGGAGATTTGAAAGCCACTTGTGGCTGGGACTTTCCAGGCCTCATTTAGAATTGAAAGTATCAAGGGAATTCGGTTCCTGGTGACAGCCCAGTGGGAATTCTCACTCCAACAACCCATGAAATGTTATTGCATAATTATTCACCTTCTGAGGCCCATTAGAACTTATCAGCAGAGAAAGAAATTTAATTTAAACTCACCCCTCTGTGCTAAAGAATTACAGAGCCAGGAGATCAAAGCCTGAAGCTTTGTAGCCCAGTGGTTTGCAACACCTAGCCACAATAGGGTGAGAAGAAGGGAGGGGGGAGACCCCGGAATTCCTCTGCTTTGCAACTTTGTGGGGACTGGAGAGATGACGGGATGGGGGAAGGGTCTCCGATTCACTGACTTGTTTGATGGAGAAATAAGTGAATTTCAATGCTGGGAAGATCCCTGAGGTCTGTGTGTCAGTTATATATTTGAAACAGCAGCTTGTATCTGGGGAAGCCAGATCCCAGTTTCTTTCTAGGAGACTGGAGGCACCAAACCCGCCTTCCCAACAGGATGAGCCCTTCCTCTTCCTTCCCCATTGTTGTGATCCAGTGTGCCAGTGTGAATGGGTGCATGTAACAACACGTCTCTGGGATGCTGTTGGGGATACCAGCTCTACAGCTTGTGAGTTTTACTTAAAGCAAGTCCTAAGACAAAGAAAAAATGTTTAAACCACCATTTCACCATATTGTGACTTAAACACATACTCTATATGGTGTGTATATAAAAACAAACCATCACCACTTATCGCTTTCCTAGACTTAAGGGAGTAGAGTCTGGTGGTACTTCCATGCAGAGAAGTGAAACTAATTTCGAAGGGAAATGTTCATCCAATTCTAACAAAACTCGATGGAAAGATGACAAAGAAAAATCATTAAGGGCTTGGGAAGCTGCCCTAGAAAGACTGAAAGTCACAGTGCAGAATCCCAGAGCCAGTGAGCACCCCCACCCTATATATTAACCGGCAAGAGAAGAAGCTTCCTAGTTCCGAGCTCTGATGTTCAGTAGAAAGTTAATAAATGCTTGCTGAATTAGAATCGGTGGAATGTAATGTGTGCCTTTTAACCCAACCATCTTATGCTGGCACTGGTTGTCAAAAGTATTTCTTCCCCAACCCCATGACCCAGCAGTAATGTTACAGAAATGTCATTCTTTCCAAAAAAATAAAAGAGAGTTAAAAATAAATAAATCTAACACTGCTTAAGGATGATGATCGATCCTAGTCTTGAGGAAAAGAGACAATACACCTCCCTCTCTCTTTGCAGAGGTGGAGTACTACAGGTAGGGAATATCGGAGACTTCCCCACACTTCATTGATAGGTTCATTAATTCCACACAATTTTTTTTTCTACTCTTACCCTTGGTTACATGGTATTAGTCACCGGGTTGGGGAAGGTCGGGGACATACTTGGAAATATACTTGATATAAAAATCAAAATATCAGTCTTCTTTTTTGGAAAGAAATGCTATTCTGTTAGGAATTTGGGGTTGGGAGAGAATGTACCCTACAAAGGACTCCATGTCCATTGCAACAAGCCAAGCCCCCACACACAGGCATCCACATATGAAATATTCTGAGATACACACAAATGCACAAACACAATCCCACACTTACACTGGATGCATAAATCTAGTCACAAACACTCTCCCATCATCACTCAAACACATATACCGCTCTTCTCTCAAGGGCTATTCTTTGATTTCCGGAATCAGGGAAGGAAAGAGGGATTGCTCTCCTGGGTTTCCCAGATTGAGCTCAGTCCCTATTAAGATGAAAGTGGGGACAAGCTCAGCTCAAGCAGAGTTGGGGGGAAAGAGCACAAAACAGTCGGGAGGAGAGCAGAGAGGGGAAACTAGGACCCGGATGGGTGGGCTGCCCCCGAGCAAGGCAGGTTCAAAAAGAGACCCTGGAAGCTATTCATCTGGCAGCAGGGAGGTCTTGGGGTCAGGGTCCTGGGAGCTGAGGACGGGCAGCCGGAGCTGCATACGACTCTTGCATTCAGGAGTCTCAATGATTTCTTTGGGCTCTGAATCTGTGATTCAAGATCTCTAGGAAGAGAGAGGGAGGGAACCCTAGGTGTTAAGTGAGGTCAAGGGAAGGGAAGGGCAAGGTCTCTAGGAAACACAAGAAGGGGGGGGAGGCTAGAGGGAGTTGGAACAAGGTAGGACCAAGGCAAGACTCGTAGCCACCCTTAGAATGCCCCAAAAGGGGGGGGGGGGGGAGAAGTGCAGGGAAAGGAAGGGTTATTGAGCAACTGAAACAAAATTGAGAAGTACCACCCCAATGGGGGGGGGGGGGGGAGGTAGTGGTTCATAGGGGGAGACTGAGACCAGAGCATACATCCGACATAAGCATCCAAGACCAGCATCAAAACACACAACTACCCAAAACGACGAGAATTTCCACCACACTACCCTCACAAGGTTGGCATAAAGAGGGCAGCCTCCCCTGACTGGCTCCCCAGACCTGGACCCCCAAGCCATACTCAGAGCCTGGCAGAACTGAAGAAGAGAGCAGATCTGACTGGACAGCAGCTGTGGCTGCAGAGAGGAAACAAGGGCACAGGGTGGCGCTCTGTCCCCGCCACAGGAGGGAGGTCGCCAGCCCGGTGGTAGCCGGGAAAAGCATCTTGACTGACCTGCCCCCTGGCTTTTGTGCGGCGGGCGCCAGTGGGGAAATAGGGGGAGGGTCAGTAAGGCAGCAGTCCAGAGGACTCAGGAGTCACCGGCCTCAGGGTCCATGCCCCTGCTTGTACTCATGTCCAAATTCTTTAGCAATAACAAAATATAATATGTCAAGCTCCTCTGAAATGCCATTACTTCAATAGCCCCCATGCCTCTAAAAGAGTCTAAGTTTGTCAGATCAAGTTACTGCCCCACCAACCCCTGGCACCCTTCTATGGGCCAGGGGATGAGGGGTGGAGGGAAGGGGAAGTTCTAAAAAGAAGGATATGCCTCCTTTTCGATAACCCCAACTTCCCTCCAACCAACCAACAAGAAGAAAAACTTGAAAGAGCTAAGCAGTTTTTTCTCATGACTGAGAAGTGAACCACATAGCACCAAAGAACAATCTAGCCCCCGGTCCTTAATTAAGAACCCAAGATCCAGAGAAAGCAACAATGAGGAGAGGTCTGGGGGGGGGGGGGGTTCCTAGTCACTCCTAGCCAAGCTTTGGCCCCAGCTCTCCAATCTGGGGTTATATCTGTTTCATTAGTAATTGGAGGAAAATTCTTTCCAATCCCAACCTGACTCTGTCCACAATCTTCTCAAAAACCAAAAAAACTAAATTAAGCCACCTCTACCAACTGGGGGGGGGGGGGGGGGGGCAGTTGTCCATGACATACTAACATCCCAAGTCAACTGCAAGGAACCAGAAAACCTTCCTGGGAGCCATCCACTGAGCAAGGCAACAATTTCTTATGGGAAAGAACCCAGAACCAAAAAATTATCAAAAATAAGACCAGTTAACTAAATAGCCCAGGGCAATCTGCCAGTAAACCTCATTTTGAAAGAAAATAAACAAGAAAAAGTAAGGAAAGTGAAGAGGAAAGGGGGGGGGGAAGCTGGGGAGAGAGGAAAGGAAACCAAAAAAAAAAAGGAAGGAGACCAAGAGAGATTAAGAAACTGAGAGGAAAAACAGAAAGAGAGCAACAAATATGCAAAATGCTTAAATGATGCACCAAGAACCAGGCACCAGCTGCTCGATCACTTGCTGAGGGCACCATCACCTCCCATCACATTCTGAGCCCAAATCTAACACCAGTTCCATGCAATGCTATGAAAAAAAAAATAACCTCCAACAATTAAAAAAAACTGCAGGCCGCTGTGAAGTACAATTGAAAATAATTGTCCTAAGACGTAAAGAATAAACATTCCTAGTATTTTGTTGTTAATGCTGTTTTTTATGGGAGAGTTCAATGAAGTCCTATCTTTTTTAGAGAGAAGGGAAAGATCCATAGAAGGTCAGTAGGAAAATCTACAGAGAGGCTCCCGAAACTGAAACTACAGGCCTGTCGAAAATCCATCCTTCTGTTAGAGAGCTATATGATATCAAGTGAAAAAAATCACAGAACTCAAAAATTTCCCTTAGAATCTTTCTCTTTATACCTTTTTCTAAGATCGAAAAAGGTTCCAGCCCATTTTTTTCTCTAAGTTTTGCTCACTCTATTTCTTTCCCTACTTAAAAGACAGTTTCAGGAAATAATATCTGACTTTTGTACTAATCTTAGATGGGGGGGGAATAAAATATATTTCAAAGAAATTGTCACAAAATACCTTCAGAAACGGCCCATCCAATATCCTTGCCAAAAGGATCCATTTGAAGTTACAAAAATGTGGCTAGCACCGATACCTGAAGCTGTTTTCTGAGAATCTGACCCTAATCAAAGCTTGGTGTCCCCTTTATTTTTGCCCTGAAGGTTCAAATGCAGAGGAGAAGGGAGGAGCAGCAGGAAGTAAGAGTTCCAGTTTTTCAAACTGAAATTCGGGCTAAGAAACTAGCAAATTTGGGAAAGTGAACTGATTGCGTAAAATATCTTTGTCAGTTTCTACAACACTTCAATTTTTCTACAAGTTCTAGTTTCCACTGAATAAAAAAAGATAATTAATGAAGACAGCAAGGCAAGTAGACTAGATGCCACTTCACTACCACCAAATTGGGGAAAGGCATGGAATCAAGAAACCAACAAAAGCCCTGCATTGGTCCAGGGATATTTTACAGTCTAAAGGTGATAGGCTGATAGTCCCTAGTTGGCCTGACCCCTAGGTCAACAACTGACCTCCTTATGCCTTGATCTGCAACACTGGATGCTAGCTGCTGAGTTCAAAGGTAGCCGGTGCCCCCTCTTACCTGACCAAAGAACCAAAGCCCTGCTAAGGGAAGTAGGGAAAAACGGGTTTTGCTGCAGAGGAAGAAAAAGGAAACAGCCTCACTGTCTCTAGACAGATAATTGAGACAGGTCGAAAAATAGGAGAGAGATAGAGATAGAGAGAGAGAGAGAGAGAGAGAGAGAGAGAGAGAGAGAGAGAGGATGGATGGTCAACTTCCCCCCACAATGTTATAAGCAATGCACTCAAAATCTAAACCTTGGATTTGCTTTCACAAACTATAATAATCTTCATGTTGAAGCAGTGATAGGTCAAAACCAAACAAGACAATTTTGGGAAGCAGAAGAAATGAGGAAAGTGAAAGTTTATTTGTCTGCATAACTCTAGAAAACCTATCTGACTTCTGCATCCTAGAAAATTCTCCAAAACAGTATCTCTCCTTATTGTCGCCGCCTCTCAAAGCAACCATCCATTCTGTGCCGATAAGCAATGCAACCGACATTAAAAAATTGTACCATCGCTTTCCTCTTACCTGCCACCACATTTAACTCCTTCAGCCCAGTTTCCTCCGAAGCCCTCTGTACTGCAACTTTCAATTTAAAAAAGAAAAAAAAAAAGAAGAAAGGTTGATTTAATGGCGTTCTGCATATGACTCCTCAGAACAAATGGACAGAAAGAGGCAGTTTTACTTTTCAAAAAAAAAATCCTCCATTCTATTTCAAGCTTCAATCCCAAGAAAACCCCAGCAAGCTACTAACTGTTGCTTAGGTTAAGTGGGAAAGTTCTGCAGGCCTTCCCTCCAATATATGCATCTCTGAAGGAGCAGCCTGCTGCTCGGGCAAGACCTCCTTTCATAATCTGTTTTTACCCCCTAATTGCCATTTCACTCCTAAATTTGTAACAACTGGAACGTTCATTCTGCTCTTCCTTCCCTGCCTTGATAACCAGTTACTTCAATGGCAAGATTTCACTTCTCGATGGAAACATATTCTCCATTGTGGGAGGTAAATTGAGAGACAAAAAGGAGCTAATGCTCTAAGGGTATCAGTTCAATAGCTTTGTTGTTTTACTATTCTTATTATTCAACTTAAAAAACTAGAATCCCTGAGCTGGCCGTGAAGAAATCTGACAGTTATTCCTTAAAATGACATCTGGCTGAAGATGATCGTTTAGGGAATATTCACGTTCTCAAAGACATTTTAAGTGGCAATCACAGACAGAGAAATAGAAAATGTGAATAATATATCGGAATATCACGCATTTATTCTGCCATGTAATAGCTCAAGATTTAATCCTGTTTTCTCTGAAGTCTTAAGGGGATCTAAACTGACAGAAAACTAAACAATTAATATTCACCACCACACCAACGAGACCTAAAGTAAGACTTTGTTAAAGTTATCAAGCCCTCCTCCACCCAAACCTCTTACCTTCTAACCCCCAAAGTTATTTCAGAGGCCAGACTTTGATTTAGAATTTATTAAGGAGTGCCGAGCAGCCAACGGGCAGGTTTTTGTCTTGGGTTTTGTTTGGATTCGGGTTTTTTTCCCCCTTGTTTTTTTCTCATCGAGGAGGGTGGACTTCGAAAAGAAAACATTTTCTAAGAACCGGTTCATTTAAACAAATTTTCAGCAGCAAATTGCAATAATGGCTCCTTTGGAATGTAACCTGTTGGCACATCCTGAATTACCCTGGATGGTCACCTCCAAGTCCCATCTCCGTAAATTCCCCAAATACAGCTGTCAAGAGGATGAGGCAAGCAAATCTTTCGATTCCCTTATTTTGTTTGCTTTGGTTTTTTTTTAATTCGGAATTTCCTAGCTCAGTGGTCTCCTTGGATTTCCTGGTAGAGCTTAGCCAGGGAAAACATTTCGACTCCCCCAGTTCTGAGGAACAAGAACATACGAATTAAGCGGCCTAACAGTCATCTTTTCTCCGAGTTTATTAATACCATTTCAAATATTACAAATAAATCAATTACATCTCATGCATTTAAAATGCAAGTCTAAAACGTCCCAGCGAAAAACTTTCCATTTCAATGTGAAATATCCAAACGATTTCAACATTACAATGAGCAACCAGTTTGCAGATCTCGCAAACGTTCGGTGTAGGGTAGCAGGACGGTTCGCCAAGGCAACCTGCAGGAAATACACATAGGCCAAAGTTCGTTCGGTTTCACTTGGACAAATTTATTTCATCCGTGGGTTTGGGGGCAAACCCACTTGGTAGGAACTAGAGGAGAACGTCCACTTTCAACTATGCCTGAACTGCCAATGCAAAATAAAAACATGCTTCGTTAAATTCAATGTGATCCAACATTTAGCAAATAGCTTCTTAGTTACAGTTTGATACCTATCGAAATGAAGATCCGAGCAAAACTAGGTCCTGAAAGAGTCCCTGGGCGGCCACTTCCAGAGAGAGTCCCCAGAAACGCAGTTCGGTAGGACTGCCACAATAACTCTGAATATTTCTTTTTCTTGTGACGAAAAAAAAAATCTCAAGTTGACTTCAATATATTTTCAAATATTTACTGCAAGTATATACAAGAAAAATACTATACAAAATCGTCTTCTGCACAACTGCGGCTCCCACCTGCACGCCGGCGGAGTGAGACTGAACGGCTAACTAATCTAGAACGATTCTGCAGTGGAACAAACCATTAGGTTCGGATATATTTTACAAAGGTTGTGGGGTCTTTTTGTCCTATGTCCCCCCTCCCCTCCCTTTTGGCATTCGGACTAAAGCCTCCTTTGCAAGCTGACCACAGCATCTCCCCTGGTTTCAAGGTTGCAATCGCCAAGAAAAAGAACAGAAATTGAATCCCAAATCGTTTCGAGGGAACGGTATGAAGATATTCGACACAAGAATTCCACAAATGGGCGAGCAGGAAAACAAAAAGCCTGGGGATTACTCCGGGGGGTGGAGGAGAGCGAGGTAGCAAAAAAGGACAAATGCAGAGATACTTAATCTGGGCTCGCCGGAAAGAAGGCCATTTTTGCATAAGAAAAAGACGCTTACCCTAACCCCTACTCTCACCCTCCCCCCAGAAGTTAAATTCCGGAGATCCGAATCACTTTGGGATCACTAGGAACTGCCAGATGGAAGGGAAAGGCTTGCTTGGCTCGCGGCTCTTGGAAACATTAAGGTTTGCCGCTGGAAATGAGAGAAATCAAGAGGACTTTTTTCCTTTAGAAACGACGTTATTTGTGAACATGTAGACGAGCTATAGGCCGTGTATATAGCGTCTATATGTCTAGCTCCCCATAAGAGTCTGTGTGTGTGTGTTTGTGGGAAGGGAAGCTGCTGAGCAGGTAAACACAGACTGGCCCCATTTCTCAAACTGTCGAAAGTTCCCCCGGGGGGGGGGGGGTCGGGGGTAGAATAGGAGGGGGGTGGGGGGAGACCCAGCAAAGTTTCTGCGGGAGTCGATTGTGAGCGTCCATTGGACCAACTTTCCCTGCTGCGAAAGGCGGAGGGCGCCTCTGGGGCTGCCAGGGCCGGGCGAGAAGAGCTGGGAGCCGGCTCCGGGGCTGCTCTCCAAAGCAGAGGCGGCCTCCGGGAGCTTTGGCGGGGAGGCGGCGCACTGGGCAGCCCTGCCCCGAGGCCCGAGAGGCCCGAGAGGCCCTCCTCCACCTCTCCTCCGATTTCCCGGCCCGGGCCGCCCCCGGCTGCTGAGAACTGAGATCCCCAGAGCTGGGCAGGCAGTCCGCACAGACACGCAGACACGCGCAGACACGCACAGACACACACAGACACACACGGACACACACAGACAGACACATACAGACACACACGGACACACACACACAGACACACATACACACGCACGGACACGGACACACCTGGGAAAGGGAGGCCACGTCAAAGCTAGAGGGGATGCCTGGAGGTGAGGAGGCAGCTTTTCACTCTTGAGAGAAAGAGGGAGGGAGAGAGAGAGAGAGACACGCAGGAAGGAGAGCGAGAGAGGGAGAAAAGTGTCCAAAAAAGCGATCCAGGTTACTTACACGTCCACGTCCCCTTTACAAAGTTAAGTGTCACAGAGAGAAAAGGGAGACCCCCGGGCGCCTCGGGGCGCCTCGGGGCGCCGGGAGGCAGCGGGGAGGCCCCGGCCGTCGGGGGGAGGGGGGCGGCCGGGCTCACTCCAGCCCGTTGCGGTGGCCCGGCTCGGGGGGCTGCAGCAGCTCGGGGGAGTGGCAGGGCGGGCTGCCGGCCGCGCTGTGCTCGCTGTCGGTGTCGCTGCCCTTCTTGCCGCCGCCGCCCGAGCCGGCCGAGCCGCCGCCGCCGCCGCCCCCGGCGCCGCCACCGCCGCCGCCGCCGCCGCCGCTGTGGGTCTTGACGTGCTTGCTGAGGTGGTCGCTGCGCATGAAGCGCTTGTTGCAGACCGGGCAGGCGAAGCGCTTCTCGCCCGTGTGAGTCCGCAGGTGCCGCTGCAGCTCGTCCGAGCGCGTGAAGCGCTTGCCGCAGAAGAGCCAGTTGCAGACGAAGGGCCGCTCGCCCGTGTGCCAGCGCAGGTGCGCCTTCAGGTGCGACGTCTTGCCGTACACCTTGCCGCAGCCGGGGATGTGGCAGCTGTGCAGGCCCTTGCGCCGCAGGCTGGCGCCGGCGGGCCCCAGCCGCTCCGCCTCCTGGCAGTTGGGGCAGTCGCAGGTGGCGCGGCCCGAGTAGCGGCGGGCCGAGGAGCGCGGCGAGCCCCCCAGCGGCGCCGCCGGCCCCCCGGCGCCCAGCATGGAGCCGCCCGCGCCGGCCAGCGGCGACGGGGCCGAGTCCGGGTAGGAGCCCGGCAGGACCGGCTTGAAGCCGTCCATCAGGTGCTGGCCGGCCGGGCTGAGCAGGTGCGTCGAGGCGCCGCTGCTGAAGGCCGAGTGGCCCAGGCCCGAGTAGTCCGAGTTGTAGCCGCCCAGCGGCGAGTGCAGAGAGCCCTGCAGCCCCCCGGCCGCCGGGTGCAGCGAGCCGGGCAGCGCCGCCGCCCCGTTGGGGTTCTGCACGTCGATCCAGCCGGCGCCCACGTCCCACCAGCTGGAGGCGGCGCCCGCCGCCCCCACGTCGCCCGCGGCGCCCAGCCCGGGGTGCGAGGGCTTGAACCACGACTCGTACGGGTGGGCCATGCCCACGCGCGGGTAGATGCCCTGCAGGCCGTCCACCGACGTGTGCACCTTGGACAGGAACACCGGCTGGTGCGAGGCGTCCTGGCCGTGCGCCGCGGCCGCCCCTCCGGCCCCGCCGCCGCCGCCGCCCCCGCCGCCGCCCCCTCCGGCCCCGCCGCCGCCGCCGCCGCCGCCACCGCCGCCGCCGCCGCCGCCCGCCACGCCGGGGGCCTGGAAGACCGAGTAGTCGTTGGCGAAGGGCGAGCCCGAGGCGGCGGCGGCGGCGGCGGCGGCGGCGGCGGCCGCGCTGCTGGAGGTGAGCGAGAAGGCGCTGGAGCCCGGCGAGCCGCCGCAGCCGAACGAGTCCGACACCAGGGCCGCCGCCGCCGCCGCCGCCGCCGCCGCCGCGGCCGCCGCCGACGACGAGCCCCCGCTCCGGGAGGACCCCGACACGCCGAAGCCCGACAGGCCGGAGCCCACCACGTTGCAGCTGCCGGCCGAGGAGGAGGAGCTGCGCTTCCAGGGGTGGAAGCCTTTGCCGAAGGAGGACGCGCTGTCCGACAGCGAGGAGGGCGACGGGCTGGGGCTGCCGATTTTGTTGCAGGTAGCGGCCAGCATGGCGAGAGGCGTCGATCCCAACCGCGGTTCTTCCTGCGGGAGAGAAGAGAGCAGACCGGGAGGGGGGGGAGGGGGGCGGGGAAGGGCAGGGGAAGGGGGCGAGATGGGACGGGACGGGGAAGAAAGCGCATCAGCTCCCTGGGATGCTCCGAGACTCGCCCCCAGCCCCCCCCCCCCAGTCTCTGCAGCCTCTCCCACACTCACCTTGCACCCCCACCGACCGCCCGGGGACCTGGCTGACTCTCTAATCTGGGCCGCGGGGGGGAAAAGTTCGGCTGCTAGGGGGACTGGGACAAGCCGCCACCCTTCGCACCCGCCAGGCCGGGAGCAGCCCCTGGCGGTCTGGGGATGGGGGGGGGGGGGTCAGATTCGCGAGAAACTGAAGAACAGGGACCGGGATTTGGACTGAAAAAGAAATCCGCAGAAATCGTGGATTGGCTCGGTGTTGGGTGTGTGTGTGTGTGTGTGTGTGTGTGTGTGTGTGTGTGTGTGCGCAGCGGCCCCCGAGTGGCCCTCCCTGGCCAGCCTGCCGGCGCCGGCTGTCCCCCGCCGCCTCCCAGCCCCCAGAAACTGAGGCTCGCGAGTTTCTTTCGGCCCCGGCAGGTCGGACCTGGGGGCCGCTCGCTCTCCCCTTTTTCCCGCTGCCGATTGTTCCTGGAAATCACGCCGACCCCGATTGCAAAAGCCAAGGCACCCCGAGGCGGCTTCCACGTACCTGCAGGACGCGGCGGGCTGCGGAATTTTTAGGGGAGGGGGGCCGCTGCTGCCAAGCGCCCGGAAGCAAAAGCTTTAAAGCCTCTCTTTCTTTCTTTCTTTCTTTCTTTCTTTCTTTCTTTCTTTCTTTCTTTCTTTCTTTCTTTCTTTCTTTCTTTCCTTCCTTCCTTCCTTCCTTCCTTCTTTCTTTTTTCTTTCTTGCTGGCTCTCTTTCGTTCTATCTTTCTCTCTTCCCCCCGCAATAGTCACATGGAGGCCAGGCTGGACGAGCCCTGGTCCCCGGACAGCCAGCCGCGGCCGGGCTCTGGGAGGCGGCTCGTAGAACTGCTCTTGGAACCTTGTCCTCGGCTCAAAAAGAGTGACTCTGCCCCCCCCCCTTTCCCCCTTTTTCTTTTCTCCAAACTCACTTGTACTTAAGGGAAAAAAAAACCCTCAATAGAGAGACTGATAGCCCCTGTCCTGGCCGGGGCTATGTGAGCCCCCTCCAATCGGCGAGAGAAAGAAACTAATTAAACCCGCAAGAGAAAATCCTTAAACTCACCCCTAGTAGTGAAGTTGCCATCCCACCAAAGTGCCCTCCTCCTCCTCCTCCTCTCAGAGGATCTTTTATATATTGATAAATCAGAGGCAGTGTTTTTTTTTTAGAGGTGTGCAATACAATGATCTGGTCCGCCCCTTCCAGCACAATTGTAGCCCTCGCCGCGGCTTTGAAGTACCGCTGAGCCCCGGCCAGCCAATCTGCGGCGCCGCCGGGCCGCTCAGACACGCTGCTGCGTGAGGTCACCAGCCCCAGCCCCAGCCCCAGCCCAGCAGCCCCAGCCCCAGCAGCCCCAGCCCAGGCGAGCCAGCGGGCGCAGCAGCCGCTGCAGCAGCCGCAACTGCAGCCCCAGCTTCCCTGGCCACTTCCTATTCTCCAAGGGGGGGGGGGGTGGAGGGGGGCGACGGGGGATGGGGGGAGACTGAGTGTGTCTAAGAGTGAGTGTGTGTGAGAGGAGAGAGTGCCACAAAGCTTCAAGGGGGGAGCCGCACTGCCGGGAGCGCGCGCGCGCACACACACACACACACACACACACACACACACACACACACACACAACACACTCAGATTTTCCAAGCAAGTGAAACAGATTGCAAAGTTAGGAGAGACCGGGCAAATAAAAGACGTTGCCTAGACCCAGCTGCTCCCAGCCCCCATCTTCACTCCTCGCTATCTAAAGGCTAGGTGGTGGGGGTCCCCGGTGGGGGGGTCCCCGGTGGTGGGCTCCTTAGCCCCCCTCCCCGCCAGCAGGGTGAGGTGGGGGTGGGCTTAGGAGAGGTGGCCTAGCTCCTTTCGCATCTGCTCCTGGGCCTCCCCCGCCCCCCGCCGCGGTGTATGTGTGAGGCTTGGGAAGTCCAAGTTTCCTATTGCGGGAGGGGCAGTGTTTACCCAATTACTAACCCTGTGTACAAAAGACATTAGATAGAGATGGGGCGGGGGGGGGGGGGGAGGATGGGATGGATTTTCTCCGTGTGCGGAAATCTGTTCCAGGACTGCGAGAGGAAGGAGCCGAAGGAAAGCCCTAACAGATAACTCCTTTCTCCATAGGGAGAAGCCAAGTTTCGTAGCCTCCCCATTTTCCCGCCCCTCCCCATTTTTCCCACCCTACCCGTTTCCCCCATCCGTAAGCCCCGCTGCCCTGGGCTCGAACCCGGTCCGGAGGAGGCTATTTGTTCAATGGCCTTTTCTCCAGGACTCCAGCTCTCTTCCCCACCGCAGCAAGGAGACAGCTTCAAGCCTTCGAACCAAGCAACAATTCACCCCAAAGCCAGGTCCTGCACCTCAGACGCCATCTTCCAGCAGCTATCGCAGTGTTTGGCTGTGGCTTCAGGGCTCCGGGAAGCCAGATTCGACCCTCGAAGGAGGCTCGGGGTGCGGGGTGCGGGCACGCTTCTTTCTCTTTCTGTTCCAGTACCCTCCTAGAGCTGGCCAGCCATATGGAGCCTTGCCTGCCTGCCTCCTCTCCGGGGTTTTTCCTGAGGCTCCAGTCCTAACCTGGGGGGCTCTGGCGCTTCCCAAGGAGCCAAGCCGACCTGGACGTCGGTTGGAACAGTTTTTTTGACCTTTTTCCCTCCAGTGCTGGGGTATCATTGTCTGTCCATCATATCTATTGATCACAGAGTGGGGGGGGGGGGGCATGAAGCTTATACTTTGGAGCGAGTGTGAAGTAAATTAATGAACTGTTTTCTTTCTCTGAAGGCTGACGCTTACCATAAATGTCGTAGTGCTCTCTCGCTCTCTCCCTCTCTTTCTCTCTCTCTCTCTCTCTCTCTCTCTCTCTCTCTCTCTCTCTCTCTCTCTCTCTCCCCCCCCCCCCCCCCCCCCCCCCCCCCCCCCCCCCCGCGAGCCACTCTGAATGATTTTAGCCTGTTGAGAAGGCGTGACAGGCCAACCCAGAAGGAGGAAGGGGTGGGGGAAGGAGGGAACTCCGTTTAACAAATAAAAAAGAATTAACTCCATTGCTTTGGTCTCCTTCTGTAATGATATTCATTTTACGGACCTAATTCACAATTGCAGGAATTTCGGGTTTAATTCCAATCAATAGTATTATCCCCTGAAGGGGTGGGGAGGGGAGACGCCCTTTGTATGAATACTTATTAAGTTTATCTTTTTGTCCTCCTGTCTTCTTGGATCTGAAGCTAAGCTAGTGAGTAAAACTTCAGATCTGGGGCTCCGAGGAAAAGGGAGGCTTGGGTGTGAGTTGGCTTTCGCAGGCAAAGAACTCCGAGCAGTGGATGACAGATTTGAGCCCCTGTTCCTTGGAAATCTGGAGTTTGAACGACTTGCTTTTTACTAGTTTTTGTGCCCCCCCCCCAGTACAATATAATGACGGGTGGGAAGGCTTATTCCCATCTGCAGCTTTTCTGAATGTTTCTCCCTCTGGATCTCAAAGTGTGTGATTTTCTTTATTAAAAAAAAAAAACCAAACGAGATATTTTTGTGACCAGAAACAAAGATGACAAATTTCTCTCCTCCCCTTCTCCTCCCTCTCTATCCTCACAACAACAACAAAAAGTTGCCATCGCCGAGTTGGGGAAACCTATCCCAAGCTTTGCAGAAAAGACAACGGCAATAACAGAAGTCTGGGAACACATGTCAAACTGGGCTCAGTGAGAGAGACCCCTCTGCTTCTGATTGCCCTGAGCCGGGCAGCATGAGCCCGAGATGATCTGTTCCTGCACCCTGGAGGGATGACCTGATCCTGGCAGAATCCTCCACCGGAGGGAACCCGTGTAAGCCATCGTGTCCTGGGCAGGGGAGGGGGCGGCTGGGCGGAGGTGCGCTGAGAACTCTTGGGCCACCTGGGCCCTGGGCAGCTGTCCACCTGGGTGCTGTTAACCAGCAAGAAGCCTCCAGAGTGGATTCTAGCAAGAGGGTCGGCAAGTTTGGAAGGGGGGGGGGAAGGAAGAGCAGATTTTCCAGATTTTCTGAAATTAACTATAAATTGGGTTTGTTCCCCCTCTCTCTCCCCCCCACCCCGTAGCAAGTTGAACATCTTCGAGCTAGATGGATGTCGGTGCCGTTTCTTGAAAACCTGTGGGATCCCCTCTCAATGAAGCTTTAAAAAACTCTATTAGCATTCTGTAGGCATCGATAGCATAAATTTCATTTGAATTTCAAATTTAATAAACCAGGAGGTTTTTAATCATCCCCGGTTTTATTTGTTTGATATTAACATGGTTATTGACCGGGTCTGTTGACCGGTTTGATCATTACAGGACAGCAAAAAGTTAATTAAAACGACCACAGCTCCTTAATCATATCATCTGTCTCATCCATGTCGTTCCCTTTATTACAGGCGATGATGGATCGGCTCCCAGATTAATCTCTCTGTTTCTTCGATTTGGACAACAGCTTTGGGGGCCTCATTTACATCCTGGGGACAACCTGCTCAAGTCTACCCAACACCTTGCTGCGACAATAGACAGCAGCCACCTCCCTGCCGGGGGGAGGAGGAGAGCGAGCTGGCTGCCGCCTGAGCCCGAGCCTCCCCGGGATCCGGGGGCCGAGCGGACGCCCCGGGGCTGCGAGAAGCCCGTAAGGCTAGAGGAGGCAGACAGGCTGGGGAGGAGAGGGGGGAGGGAGGGGGAGGGCCGGCCCTGGCGGGCTGGGGAGGGGAAGAATGTTCATGCTCTGTCCTTAAATAGTCTGGAGATAGGTATACAGACCCCCCCCCGGAAATAAAGGCAGGGGACCCTGGCGAACAATTAGTAGTAATGTCTCTTCCAAGCGGCCAAGTTCGAGCGCGGTGTCCTAAGGGTGTCTACACATTCCGAGGGGTGTTAATAGATTAGTCCGCAGGTTCTCCGGGGCAAACAGAAGGGGCACACCTCTCGCAGGGAGGCGCGATGGGAGAGTTTGGGACTGCGGGGGAGAATGGGGGTATTCCCAGAAATATTCAGGGACTGGTAGCACCCTCCCTTTCCCCAGAAAAGGTCCAAGAAAGGGAAAACAAGTCCACTGAAGCTTTCCCACTTTCCCTCCCGCCCCTTCGAATAAAGTTTTAGCCCTGGATAAAGGGGGGGGAGGGGCAGCGAGCTTGTCTTTCCCAGACATTACACTGGGGATTCCCGGGTCTCGAACCTGGGACTGAGGAGGGGAAGGGAGGGGGCAGGGTGAACAGCTGGGGAAAGGAGCATCCCATGGAAGACGTGGTGTCTGTGTGTGAGTGGGGGGAGTCACTCTGAATCAGATGCTCCTTTCATAATTGCCACGTTTGAACCTTAGGGTCCAAGCTTCTCTTCTGCATTTCCTCCCCGGGAAAATCCACCAAAGCCGGCCTGTCTATACCTGTGGCCTCCATCTAGGGTCTTGGTCCGCTCTCCTCACCTGGCCACTGCCTAGGGGTGGATGAGAGTTGACTGGGCCCACGGTGGACGGGAGCTTGAGCAACTGAAGGAAGAAGTGATAGCTGGCTGGGCGTGGCATTTTGGGGGGGTCCCTCTCCCACCGCCACTCCAGACCCAGCCCGGCTAGGAGGTAGCCCTTCTCCTGCCCCATGGAAGATCTTTTCCTGGAGTGCGGCTCCCTCGCAGTGGGATTCCAGACTCCCACCCTACTCACCTGCTGGTTGGTGGTGAGGCCGCTGCTTTGCGTCTGGGTCGTTGGTAAATTAGAGAGACAATGTCTGTGGCCGCGAGGTGAGAGTGAAAGGGCGGCAGGCGGCAGGCAGGTCACTACTCTGGAACGATCTAGAGAACTTCGGTGGGTCTTCCCCAGTTGATTCTCGGGGACCAGTTTTTACTTTAAGAGACAACTCCCTGCCGCGATGGTCTCACACCTTTTTGTTGTTATGTTTGCTTTTTTCCCTTGCTTTCTCATCCAATCTCCCCTTGCCCCAAATTGTCCCCCCAGCCAGGCAAGCACTTTAAAATAGCCGAGCTGCAGGGTCCCATACGAAAGGACTTTGGCAATGCCCTTGACCTTCTTGTCTATAAAGGGCAGTTATTTCTAGCCCTCTGGGTAAACCGGGCCTCTCTGGAGACTTTTCCCCTGGGCTATGGAGAGAAGCTCCGCCACGCCTCATAGTCTGTCCATAGGTGGGGCAGGGAGACAGATAAGCTTGGGACTGAGTTCCCGGCAACTCTGTGGTACTAGTGAGGAACAGGGGCCAGGGAGCTCCCCAGGTTGAGAGCATCTTCATAAACCTGTCAGTCATGGGGCAGAGAGCTGGGCTCTCCATGATGCTGGAAGGAGACTCACTCCCGGTGGGCCTGAGCGGAGACGAGAATGTCCACGAAGGTAATCTAGCTTTGTCTTCCCCTCCCCCTCCCCCCATTCAGGTCCATTTCTGACTCAGAAGGGGTGAGAAGGAAGAGAGCAGTGTGCATCTTGCTGAGATGTGGGCTGTGTGGGCTCGAGACAGAGAGAGACACAGAGAGAGGCAGAGACAGAGACAGAGAGAGCCAGAGAGAGGCAGAGAGAGATTTGTGGTAGGCAAAGAGAAGCCAGTGAGTGAAAGGTCCAGAAAGACAGGGGACCAGGCAGCTTTCCCAGAGTCTTGCTCTTTGGAACCCGTGTGCATCAGTTGCATGCTGGTGGGGGCAGGGGGCATTATCTCGAACTTGCTCCCTGCTAACATGCAGAGTTAAAAACTACTAAATTCTGATCTTCTGCGTTATCGATTTCTTTTCATTCTGTTCTTTGACTGGAGAAGCTAAGGCGCCCAGATTACCCGGCGTCTCCTCCAGACGGTTGACAATTGCAATCGCAGTTTGGGGAAGATAAATGTTACTTTGGGAATTGTGTTTAATTACAAACGAGCAAGGGGCGGCTGGGGGGACTTGTCGGAGCCCACATGTGAGGAGGGGACAGGAAGGTGCGGAGGGGGGCAGGGGAGAAGATTCAGGAAGGATTTGAAAAATCGCTTGGGCAGGAAATGACAGTCCCACTGGAGCGGTGGGCCGGGCCACCAGGACCAGGGAGCCCAAAGAAGTACAATGACCCACGACCACACAGGGCCACTAAGGCGGGGCAGGCCACAGACCCTCAGCGCCTGGGGAAGCAGCATGCCCTCTGCAGTTCACCATCCAGTCAATTGTGTAAAAAGAACAGTAGAAACTGCTTTTCCTTGTTGGCGGGTCAAGGAAACAGTTTTTGAAAATAAGAGGAGGAAGGAGAGAGAGAGAGAGAGAGAGAGAGAGAGAGAGAGAGAGAGAGAGAGAGAAATTAAGAGAAGAGAGCCTGAGAAACGTGAGATAGGAAGGAAAAAAGAAAGGAAAGAAAAGGAAAGAGGAGTGAGAAGAGGAAGAAGAGAAGAGGGCCTGGGGAGGAAAGATGTGAGAGAGAGGAGATATGAGAGAAAAGAGGTGCGACAAAGTGTCAGAGTGGAGAGGAAAGGGAGAGAGACCCGGAGAGAGCAGCAGTTGGTCCAGAAGGAGCGGGGCTCCCACTTGGCCTTTGCTGCCTCGGATCAGGTGGACCCCGGCACTTCCTCTCCCGAGAAATTCATCTGCTGCCACTTTTGTGTCTGAGGGAGTGTGTGTGCCTGGGAGTCATTCTCGGTTCTTGGGGCAGCTCAGTTAGGGTGTGTTTATGTGTGTGTGTGTGTGTGTGTGTGTGTGTGACCGGGCTCGCTGGCAGCCCTGGGCTCCGGGGCCGAGCCGGCGGACCGAGCTCGCAGGGCAGCCGCCCCCATTGCAGGCCTCCCCTTCCCCACATGGCTGCCGGAGATGGCGGCCGAGGCCCCGGCCAGGAGGAAGCTCGCTTCCAAGCTGGCCCATTCGGGCCCATAATGGGCGCGTTATTCTGGCCCACTGAGCACGAACAAAATGGGCTTCAGATCGCGTGCTTGAGGCTCATTCGCCTCTGCGTCCAGGAAGGGGGGGAGTGGGGGTTGCTGGGGGGTGGGGGTGGCAGGGAGAGCTCTGGAGAAGGGGGGGCGACTGGGAAAGGGGGGAGGGGGGTCTGGGGAAGCCTGGCCCAGGGAGCCCAGGCCAAGGGAGCCCAGCGCCTCCCCGGGCGGGTGGAGTCCCCGGCTGCCTCCCTCCCCAGCCAAGGCCAGGATAATTTACAGAGCCCGTCCAGAATCGGAGGGGCCAACGCCGAGGCCCTTCGCCTTGTAAAGCGCTCCTAATTACCTGCCAGAGCAATTAGCTGACTATCACGAAGAAATTAGATCGCTCAATGTAGCATAAATAATGCGAATAATTTTGTACGGAGAATGGCAAGCGGGCCCGGGGGCTCCTTTAGAGGGAAAGAAGACCTCGACGCTCCGCAGCCATCCGGCCGCCCGAGCCCGGAGCCAGCCTCGACGTGCCGGGAGCCCCGACGACCCGGGAGCCCCGATGAAGCCGGAGCCCGGGCTGGCTTGGAGGCCCGGGCTGGGAGCCGGCTAGTGGCCGCTGGCTCCGGCCGCCCCCCCCCGCCCCGCCCCCCTTCCCCCGCCTCCGCCCGGCCAGCTCGCAGTCATTAACACCGAGCGCCGGCCGTGGGGAAACCTGTTTACCAGATGATTTTTACAATGCCCTTTTCTGTCTCATTTGGCAGTTGAAATGGCTGGAGTTGGTTCCTGGCTGCCTCGCGGCTCTCATCTGTTGAGCATATTTTTGCCCGGAATATTGAACCCCGACCAAAGTTGGAGGCACTTGGGCAACGGCCCCAGCTGTAGGGAGGGGCGGCGGACACCCACGGGGGCAGCTGGTGTGTGGGAAATGAACCGGACTGGAAGGCAAGAGAGACCTGGGTGCGGATTGCGCCTCTAGTTTGGACCTTGAGCAAGATCATGGCTCTCTCTAGGTCTCAGTTTCCTCCTCTAGATAAAGGCACTTGCAAAGGAGGGCGATTTTGTCAAGTTTTCTGCAATCTTTAACAAGCTATAGAAATATGTCCCCACTAGACAACTCGATGTTTCCCTTCTTTTCTTGTAGGGAGGGTTTGGGGGTTTTGTTCCGATAAGCATGTAGGTATGGATGTGTCTATATACTTTAGAGGTACGTTGGGTATATATGTGGGGGGGGGATCAACCCAAATCGAAATAAAGGGGAAACCTAAGCCTTGTCCAAAAACTAGTTTCAGTGGGAATCTTAAATGAGACATTTACCCTGGGAAATAATCTTAGCTTGGAGCACTCGAAGATTTGCAAGTTTGATCAGTGCTCTCATTGGATTCCCCAGTTTAGCCCTTGGGGGGAGGACTCTTAATATCTTATTTATCAGAGGAGAAAGCAGACTCAGAGAGGGAAAGTGACCTGTCCTAGATTACTCAGCTAGTAAATGTTAGAGAAACAACTGAAGTACAGGCCTTCCTGGCTCCAAATCCAAAATCTCAGGGGAAATGCACTTTGACCCCACCGTTTGCTTCAGGGTTTCCCCTCCTCCAGACCCTCCCCTCTACACAGCTACAAAAGTGGATTTCTCAAGGGGGAATCTCGGACTAGATCATTGCCCTATTAAAAACAAACTCAAGTGACCCCTTAATTTCTCTAGGTCTAGGGCCATAGATGCACTCCGGTGTTTGATTTTTAAAATCCATCACAACCTGCCTTCACCTACTCTTCCTGTCTTTTCATTCATTATTCCCCTTCCCAGTCAAAGTGTCCTTCTTTCTGTTCTTTCACCGTTCTCCCTTTATATTGAGCATCCTCCACCTGAACAGGACTCCCTCGGTTCACTTTCGTAGAATCCCCTTCTTTTCGTTCAAAATTCCACCCCAAAGCTCCTTTCCCCAGGAACCTTCCACTATTCCCTCCAGCTACTGCTGCTTCCTTACCCAAACACTTGGGTTTGCCCTTATACTAGGCTGTAAATACTTAAACATCTCACCAATAGAAGGGAAGCTTCTTGAGTAGAGGGAAACTTTCTTGTTTTTGAATCCTGGGAGCCTAGGATAGTGCCCACCACCATAGTAAGGAATGCTGAAGAGATTCTAGCTGGTTCCCTAATTGGATTGAGTATCCTTCAAAGACTGAGGAGGCTTGCCCTATATGGAAAGTATCTCCTAAGAGAACAAAGTTGCACCCCCTCATCCTGCTCCTCAGTGTTCCGATGGGGTTCTAAGCTGAACTGCAAAGTCTCAAAGCTGAATTTGGGGTCACAAAAGTTTGGGCGATCCTGTCCTCTCTGCTTCTTTTTCTTTGCAACTTGACTAGCAAGTCCCATTAAACAAAACTTGAATAGCCTCAAATACTTGAGTTTAAGGCATCACTGCTTGGTTCACTCAATGACTCTTGGGTACTCCTGTAACTTTCAGTCAGTCCATTGAAGAGATGCTTACTGGATATGGCTGGCAAAATTTTCATGGCAAAGACACTGGAGTAGTTTGTCATTTATTTTTCTGACCCATTTTATGGATAAGGAAACTGAGGCAAACAGGGTGAAATGATTTGCCCACGGTCATATGGCTAGTGTGCTTGAGGCAGGATTTGAACTCATGAAGATGGGTCTTACTGATTCCAAGTCCACTGCCACCTAGATACCTTTTGATTCATAGGTATCATTAACTATGCTACTTCCTAAAGGATAGGAAACATGCCTCTCAAAGGTAGAAATATTTGTTCCTCAGAACACAGTCATTCTTTTTAAACATGTTACATCTTATTTCAGCTCCTTCTCTTGATAGGCAACAGAAGGGCACTGCCCCAGAGCTTCAAAAATCTCTCCCAAACCCACTCACCATCTCCAAAATAGAGACCACCTTACCTTTAAAGGATGCTCTAACATGTGGCATTTGGGTGACTTATCCTGAGGGGATCACAGCTGGTGGAGATCATAGATATAGACAGGAAGGGGGCTTAGAATCCTCATCCAAGCTCCTCGTTTTATTGGAGAAAATAGAGGCCTAGAGTCAGTGACTTCCCAAAGTCACCCAACAACAGAAGTAAGATCTGAACCCATGTCCCTGAACTCCCAAACTGGTGCTCTTTTCACCCCTATTCCTGCATTGCTTCCATGCTTTTCCCATTTAGAACAGTAACTCAGGAGGTTTGAGTATATTTATTTAAAAGGAGGGGAAAAAAAGATAAAAAAGAGAACACAGTTAAAGGGTCAAACAGCAGCCCCAGATTTAGGGATGGAGTAAGCTCCCTTCCCTCCTCACATGCATTATGGAAATCTCCTTTGAGCTTAAAGATTCTTGTTTATAGTCTCCAAGATAGAAACCCATGGAAATTCTTCCCTAACCTGTGGCAAATCAACCTTTGTCTCCAAACAGTTCTCTGAATCACAAGGTGCTGGAAAAATATGCTCATTTAATGCCCAAAATGCCTTCATTCTAAGGATCACACATGAGGAAGGAAAGGAGGAGGGGAGGAAGGAAGGAAGAAAGGAAGGAAGGAAGGAAGGAAGGAAGGAAGGAAGGAAGGAAGGAAGGAAGGAAGGAAGGAAGGAAGGAAGGAAGGAAGGAAAGAGCAGAGAGATGGAAAAAGAGAGGGAGGGAGGAAGGCAAATATAGATACTCTTTGAGGATTCTGGATTCTGGAATATGAAGACATTTTGAAGATCCATCTTTTGAGGATGCAATTGGACAACAAACTATCCCACATTACAGCCAAATATTTTAAGATGCTGGAAACACACCCTTTAGTTGACTTTCTTATTCAATTCCTTCCTCCCCCCCCAAAAAAAAGAGAAATCTTTCCACCCTGGGAAGCAGAAAGCCAGACAGATGGAACCCAGAAAGTTCTCAATAAGTACAGCCAGTCCTGATCATGAATGGGGGCCTAAGGGAGGACCCAGAGAGGAAAGTCATCCTTTCCCCATATGCCATTAGTGCAGTGACACCAGGCAATCAGTTCTGTTTTTCTTACCTTTCTTCTTATCCTAATGGGTCCTCCTCTTTCTTATACATGCGTATTAAAGGTGAAAGAAACAATTGATGCTTCTGTAATTGGTTGGGGCACATTGTCCCCTGGAATCTCAAAGGAAAACATTTGTCCTTGTTCAAGATCAAAGAGAGATACAGGATCTGAGAGGGAGAACCCACTCCCGCTGAAAAGGCAGGCAGTTGTGTAGCAAGGATGTCTGGGATCATTTTATTTATTTGTTTGTCTTGGTCAGGTTGAGTGTGAATGGATCTGGGTAGAAAGTTTGTACATTCAGGACAGATGCACATACATGTATTATGTCCATATAATACATTTATTACAGAAGGCAAATTCTAAGGTAATTGGAAAAGCCTAAACTGCTTCCATTTGAAAAGCTGAACATCTAACCATATAATCTCAGGTTCATCCATGAATGAGGAAATTCTGCTAGGCCTGTTCAACTCACCCATCCCAGGAAAGTCTGGTCCTATAAGATTGCTTGGGTTACTGTAGCACAAAAATTGTTGTCAGTTGGGTTTTTTTGGGGGGGGGATGAACTCAGAATTATTATTTATGGACCAAGGAAACCCCAAATCTAAGGAAAGTTTTGTTGTATTAAGTTTGTTATAAGGCATCTAGACTGCTGAATTACAATGATTTTTTAAATGTGTATTTATTTGTCTCTAGAAGTGTCTCTCCCTTCTCTCCTTACAAAGGAATTTCAATTTCCAAAACAGAGCTGGTTTGGAGTTACATTTGTAACACCTAGCACTTGTAAAATGCTGAATTAATATTGTTGAATGAATCCTCTAATTCCTTTATTTAAGAGAGTGATTAAGGAGGGCAGCGTATTTTGTTTTACCTTAAGAGGGGAGACCCTAAAGATAAGTGGACCAAATAGTTCACGTAAAAAAAGAGGCCTGAGTTGAAGTTGAACAGTTAACTTTGTGAGTTATTCCTCCTGGATTCCCTTCAAGTCTCCACAACCACAAACACATCCTTTCCTATCCCTGGACCCAAACTCCCTGGTCTCTGAAGCTCAGAAGGTCATCCAATCTCTAGGCATTGGACAATAAAACCACCCCCGGAGGAATTGGGGAAGACTCGAAGGTCCAAAGTTTACAAGTGAATAGAAACCATCTGGAGAGACTCTCGGGTCCGGGGTTTGAATACAAGGAAAGAGGCGAGGTGGGTGGGGGATGGGAGGGTTCTTCAGATCAAAAGTTCAATCTAGCCGAGTTAAAAAGCTGTGGGGGCTGAGGCAGATCGCCTGGGGGCCTGGGGAGAAAGTTTCTGTCCATCCCCCCCCACCCCCAATGATCACACTCCCTCTCACGTGGGAGGGAGCTAACTGGAGGATAGGAAAAGACACAAGTTCCGGAGGCGACTGGGATAGCCGACCTGGGAAATCCAGAGGACTCCCGACGGTCCAGATTGGCGGAGTCCGAACAAATGCCAAGGGCTTGGCTATGGAGGGTCTCGGGATTCTGGTTCTTAGTGGGGAGGGCCCCTCGGCAGAGACAAGGGGCTGCACAAACTAAGGAAGGGATGAGGGGAGGCAAACTGGACCCGTCGGAAGGACCACGGCCGCCGGAGCCTCGTGGTGGCCTTCGGGCTGCCCACCCAGCTTGGACTTTGACGGAAATCCTTTCCTGGCTCCCCCGTACCGAGGGGCTGGCTTCCATTTATTCTCGTGGAGAGCTGATTTCTTCCAGTTTGCATGTTGTTTGCTTTCTCTGACGTGACCTCCCGGAGAGCACTGGCTTTCCTTTGCCTTCCTTCGCCTCCTCAGTCCTTAGACTTAGATACACAGTAAGAGCCTAATAAATGCTTAGGGCTTTCCCAAAGCCTTCTTAGGCCTCTCTTTCCTCTCAGCCGCTCCAGGGCCTCCAAGGTCCAGCTGCCGGAGAGACCCAAGATGAGAAATGGCAAGGACCCGGTGTCCCAGACTGGTGGCGTGCCGGCTCTTCCACCCTGGCCCCCCAATCCCCACCCACCTGCTCGTGACACTGCCCTTCTGTCCACCCTCCCATGACCACCTCCCCGCAGAGTCGCTCCCACCAAAGCTAGCAACTTCCAGCTCCAGAATGGTCCTGGGTTCGAAGTCTGTGTCTTTCGGTGCTCTTGCAGGACTGCAGGGGGCGGGGGGGCGGGGGGGATTCAGATGGGTTTGGCCTGGACAGGTCCCCCCCCCCTTTAAACCTGGGTTCCCAAGTCGGGCGGGGTGGGGACGCGGCCGGCCCTCCAACTGTGAGGCTGAAGCAGCCCGAGGGGACCCCGCCGCTGCCCTAGAACCCAGGGCCTTCCCGGGGGGCCCGGGCATCCAGGCCCGCGGGGATGCTTCCAGCCCAGGGGGGCAGGCTCCGCCCCCCGCCGGCCGGCCCGCTCTTGTCTCTTGCAGACTCCCGGGGCCAGGGCAACAAAAGGCCCGGGCGAGACGGACCGTCTAGTGGGCAGCAGGTCTCCCTCCCCCGCTGCCAAGTCCCCCACCCCTCCACTCATCCTCCCCTCCGCCTCCTCCTCCTCCCGCCCGCCCCTCTCCTCCTCCTTCTCCTCCTCCTTCCCCTCCTCCTCTTCCCCCGGGGGGCTGGCGCTGCCCGCAGGCGGGGAAGGAGCCGCCCTCGGGGCGGACAAAGAGGAAGGGCCGGGGCCGGCCCGCTGGCACGCGCGCCAGCTCCCCGAGCCTCCTCCACCCCCGCCGGGCTCCGCGGCCGCCCCTTCCAACCTCCCAGACCTGCCCCTCCAGCCTCCCGGCCCACCCCCCAGCGCAGCCTGGGCCCGCTCCATCCCCTCCCCTCCCCTCCCAGCTCCTCCCCAGCTCCACCCCCCGCCGCCAGGACACCTGCTAGGCAGGCCCGGTTACCCGCAGGGACTGCCACTTGGCTTTACCGGGCTGCTCTACCCGGGTGTGCGCCTGTGTGTGTGCGCGTGGGGGGGGGTGGAAAGTGGCAGCAGTCCTTGGGAAGGCTGAGGCATGGAAGACTTGTCCTGGCTCTATCCATGTGTGAAAAGCACACCTTTCCTAAACTGAGCTTTCCAAAGGTTTCCTCCTCTTCCTCCTCCCCCTCTCCTCCTCCTTCTCCTTTCTCACTCGACTTAGAGACGTAGAAGTTTCCTCCTTCCCTCCCCCTCCCCCTCCCCTCTCCGGCACACCCACGCTGACCCAAGCCCATCTATCCCCACTGGGAAGAATTTCTTCAAAGGTGGAAGAGAGGGCTTAGGAAGACAGCGTCATCGGACAGTTCTTACTGGGACCCCAGATTCTTTCCCTGGGGGGGGGGGCAGCACTCGTTTGCCCCACTTCCTAGCTGGCTGGCATCTGGCATTCCCCAAATTTCACCTGGAGGTTTTTATTTGAAGAGCTGCCCCATGGCAGTGACAGAAGAGACTGGCTGGAATCCAGAGGCTGGGCAAAGGAGCGTCTCCATGAGGGCAAAGCAGTTCGGGTGGGTTATCGGGGGGAGTGCTGGATGTCACTCACTACTCTGGGACCCAGTACAAGTCATCCAGCTCCCTGAGCCTCAGTGTTCCTGCCTGAAAAGTGAAGCGAGGACTTAGACTTCAACTCCAACTGCACACTGCATGATCCCATCAGCCTGGCCTCTTTCCTGTTCCTCACACACAAGCCCTGAAGGCTGACTTTCCCAGACTCTGCTTCCTGGCTTCTTTAAATATTCAATTCAAATCTCACCTTCCTTAAGAAAACTTGCCCTGCTCCCTTCCCACCACTTCCTGCCCTCTAAAATTACCTTCCTGCTTTCTCTGTGTGTTTTGTGGTACCTCGTTATCTCTATATGGTCTTTACCATTAGAATGTCAGCCCCTTGAGGGCAGAGACCATGTTTTTGCTTTTCCTTGTACGTCCAGTTTTTAGCACCTAGCCCAGCCTCAAAGGTCCCCAGCAGCTCCCCAATGCTGGTAGGGTCCTGCTTCTCTGCCCCTCGAAGGCCCGTAAAAGACACTGACACTGGCTTGGGGCTGGGAGGGACAAGACAGGAATCCGAGCCAGTCTAACTTGATTGAATTGGGAGAACGAAGTAGAAATAGTCCCTGTCCTTTCTCTTCCATCTAGGAAACAGCTTTTATGCATGTCTATGAAATCAGTGAGGCTGAAGCAAACTGGGGGAGGGGAAAGAGGTGGGGGATATAGAGAGGTGTAGTAACTGAACCCTGGATAAATTCCGTAGATAGGGTGCAGATGAAGGCACTAAGAGGGAAGTTGGACATGTCAGAGGTGAGGAACTGCAGCCCTTCCTCTTTGTTCCCTTTAAAATTTGAGGTGGGGTAGTAGAGTCAGTGTGAGTCAGGGAAATGGGTTTGAGCCCTGCTTCAAACGCTTAATAATGGTACGTTATTTAGCCTAGGGAAGTCACTGCCCTCTCTGACACTCCATTTCCTCATAGCAAAATAGAATAATAGAATCTGACTCAAGTGTGAGTTCAGGGATAAGATACCCAAAGAGCTTTGCAAAGCTATATAAATATTAACTGTTGTTTTTCAGACATTCATTCATTCATCTAATATGAAATACCTACTGTCTGCCCACTGGCCTCTGAAGATACAAAAGCAAAAACGAAGCAGCCTTCACTAAAGGCACTTCTCTCTATGTTTGGGAAGGTTAGGGAGCATGGAAAAAGCTACATGATAAGTGGTATTTTATAAATATGGTAAATATAAAATAACAGTCTGGGGGCAGAAGGAGGAAGGACAATCTGGGATTTGGGAATGTAGGAGTGAGTACTTAGAAGGTCCTAAGGTATCTATAGATGGAATGAAGACAGAACTCATTTCAGACACTTGGAGAGGTGGGGATAGATGAGAGAGGGACCAGTTTGAATGAAATGAAGGAAAGATGAGGGAGAGGAGCATGTAGTGTTACTCTGGAAGACCAGATTGGAGCCAGATAATAAAAGGCTTCTTTCCTTCTATCTTGAGATGGGGGTCTCAAACAACAAGCCTAACTCGTTCATTTATCGATAAGAAAACTAAAGTCCAAAGGAGAAATGACTTGCCCAAGGTCATACATATAGTGAGTAGCAGAGCCAAGATCTGAACATTCTGACTTCAGATCCAGCATACATTTGGCTGTTTTTTGCTGCCTCACTTACATTTCTCTTTAACAGAACATACAAAGTCCTCTGCATAAGGACTTTTGAAAATTTAGCAAGAAAGGTTAAATGGGAAAGAGTTTGGGGCAAGGTGAGAGGAGATACTTAAGAAATCAGTTCATAAGAAAGCCATACTGGGAACCAGGGACAACCCACCCCGAACGCTTTAGAATCCTTTCTGAGTGAATTCTCCACTAACTGACTCACAACTGTCTCTACCATCTTAAAGCTTTCATTGTTTGTGAATCCCAAGAAGATCTAGCCCCTTCTCCAATCTGGACAAAGAAATCTGACTAAAGAACCATCTCAAAAAATGTTTGCTGAGTTTGAAAAGATGGGGGGGGGGTAATATCAATTTAAGATGCAAGATCAATATGAGTCAGCAGTGAGGTGGCATTCAGAGGCTGATGCAATCATGGACTGCATTCAAAAGAAGTATTGTTTCCCAGAATGAACCAGAAGGTGATTGCCCACTGTTCCCTGCCTAGCACAGACCAAATCTGGAATATTACATTCAGTTTTAGAGGATGTGCCATTTGGGGGAAATCTTTGGTAAGCTGGAGATGCTAAAGAGAACAGTAATCAGGATGGAGAAAGGGCCTGTCTCAAAGGGGGTTCATTTGAAGGTTATGGGTACATTTAGAGTAGAGATTAAAATGCTCAGAGAGGACATCATTGTCTTCAAGTATTCCAAGGGTTATCCTGTGGAATAATCACAATACTGATAATAAGAATAACGATAAATGATACCAGCCTGTAGTTTGATCAGTTGGTATTTGTTCTAAAATCTGCAAAGCACTTTAGAAATTGAACTCCTTGGAGTTAAATGAAGTTAGTAATCTCCATTTTATATATGAGGAAACAGAGACCAACAGGCTAATCGACTTGCCTAGGATCACACAGCTAGTAAATGTCTCTGGTCATATTTGAACTCGGGTCTTCCTGTGGCCAGGTGCCCATAAAGTGGGGGAACCATACTTCCTATTGTACTTCAGCTGCTTAGTGGAGTGGCCAACAGTGGCCTGCAGTGGCCTGCAGTGGCAGTGGCCACTGAAAGAATAACTTCCTAAGGAGAGTAGCCTGTCAAGAAGCCTACATATTCCTTATCCTGGAAGGCCATCAGGCTGTTTGGCCCCAGCTGGCAAATCCAGGAACAATACCAAGAAGTCACAAAGAGACCCATTTAGATTCTGCCGGGAAAAACTTCTGAACAATTAGATACGTCCCAAAGTGGAGTGGGCTGTCCCCCAATTAAAGCCAAGATTGAACGATCAGTTGTCTGGTATGTTAGAACGGGGATTCCTTTGGGGTATAGGCTGTGTGAGACAGTCACTGAGGTTCCTTCCAAGTAGCATATTCAATGGTCTTCTAGGTTTTTTTATTTCAGTTAATTTCGGGATAACAACACCGTGTTCCACTGTGAACCATCCCTTTGGAAAGTTCCCAATAATACCTTCCAATAATACCTTCCACGAGATTGCCCTCAATGCAAGTATCGATGATTTTCATAAAGATTTTGTGTGGATGGGAAAATAGAAGTATAAGGAAGGTTTATGGTCTACCAATTCCTTCCAGTATTAGCAAGGCCTTTTTGCACATCTTTTGAATCTTCTCCAAATTCGTGAAAGTGGAGGGAGCAGATAGAAAAGATATTCCATTTTGCAGATAAAGGATATGACTTTCTGGGAAGTTAAATTGGCAAGTGTTACATGTTAATGGCAGAGGTTAGATTTGGTCTTCCTATTAGCACTTTTTCCAGTGTAGGGAGGAGAGGAGAGAAAGTTTCAAACTCAGACTCACCCTTTCCTAAAAACAAGTTAGATGCAGACTGGGGTTCCTGTAGTATCAGCTTGCTTTAAATTTAAAAAAAAAAAAAGAAAAAAGAAAAAGAAATCAGGTGATGCCAAAGCTGAGGTCATAAACAGAAAGGTTAGTTTTCCTCTATTGTTGGTCCAATTGGCCTCATATTTTTAGAACTTAATTGTGAATGAAAGCTACCCCATCAGGACTTTACCATATGGGCAAATTACAGCCACCTTTTACATCTCTCAACTGTGTTTAAATTGCTAGTCCTTACACTGAACACCCTGCTTTGGGCACTGAATATTCAATACAGTTAAATGTGTTTTAAGTGAACCACCCAAGGACCCAGGAAAATTTGCTTAATAATGACAATACTTTGCAATTCTATAGGGCCTTTCAGGCTAGGATCTCAAGTGGAATGCTCTTTAACTAGACACTGTACAAGAAACCTTGGGAATATTTGAAAGTGCTCACTTAAGGCCTATTGGAAAGGATCCTTAGTATAGATTTCACAGTATGGCCCTGGGGAACAATGGGAGGCCGAATTCAGTTGTCTCAGGGGTATCATATGCACAGACTGGATGCCAACTGAATGTTTGCTTGGTTATTTTGAGAAAGGTTTAAATTGCAGAGCAACATGGGGAAAAAAATTGTCCAGTGATTACTTATTTGAATTCCATTCAGTATGCAAAACCACTGCCTCCATTTTGTTGGGTATGGTGGTAGAGAATGGTATTTCCCACAATAAAACCTTGAAGGAAGATAACACAACAATACTCAGAAGGTGGATTGCATTTTGCTTGCAAACATCTCATTTGATAAGAAGAAAAGATGAGTTGGTCTGGAGCTGAAGGCAGGGGAGACAGGGAGGCAACTCAAATGCTTCATCCTGGGGGGGTCAGAAGATCTCCAGCATGAGTCCCTTCCCCCCTCTTTCCCCCCTGTCATATTTATGAGAGGACATGGACAGAAGACCCAGGTGTAAGGTACCTCAAAAGTCAACTAGTTTGATACCTTTATTTTATAAATCAGGTAACTAAGATCCTGGTGTACTTTGATTGTAAGTCTTCTGATTCCAAAACCTTTGATTTTTTTCACTTCCCTTTAGCTACTAAGTTACTGATGGGAAAATTCAAATCAGATCCACTGAAATATCCTACCAACAGCCCATATGACACTCACAGTGACACTTGAAGTAGGTGCCATTATCATTCCTTCTTCGCAGATGAGGAAATGGAAACTTCAAGCACTTAAGTGACTAACTCAGGAGTACACAGCTTAATCAGGATGGATTTGAACTCCGAACTCAACTGAGTTCAAATCCCATATTCTTTCCACATAGTAAGTTGATTTATATTTTAATTTATTACTTTATCATCCAAATTCCTCTGGGTGGTGTGGTGACCCCTAACCAAATTCCTATATAAATCTATCTATCTTTCTATCTATCATCTATCTATCTATCTATCTATCGTAAATATTTCAGAGATCTCCAAAAGATGGGATATGCTTTTCATGACTAATTTATGTAGCACAAATGAAAGAATTACTCAGATCAAGAAAAAAGTCATTAACCTGCTTTTAACCCAATGAATGATTCAAATAATTATGATAAGTGTTCACTTCGCTTTCCTAGGTCAGAGTGGAGAAAAGTGTGAGTTGTCAGATACTTTTGACTACGGCCCTAGGTAGTTTGCCTAATTCAGCCCAAATGGTCAATTTATTAATGTAATTGTCAGGGTCAAGGTCAGACCTTTATGAGTAACCATGAGTAAACCTCATGTCCTTCCCTTTTTTCCTTCTGCCTCTGCCTAGTATTGTCCAATGGCTCTAAGAAAAAAATCCCTCTCCCTCCCCTGAATTAAATGTTTTAACAATTTGTTAATTTTAAAACACTCCCCTGCAAGTCTGCAATATGGTCTTATGCTAATTACAAGTAATTATCTAAAGAATATCAAGTGCATCTTTTAGCCTCTTACAAGTCCTTGAATTATTACATAACCCAACGTGTGATTTATCCCACTTTGGGAAACATGTATAATTACATACTTACCTCTGCTGTCTAATACTTAATATTCGCTCATTAGAACTATTCTCTTGGCTATGGGATGCCAACTTCTAACAGTCGGGCCTTCCTGGAGCTCAAAAAAAAAATCTTCTGAGCAAAAGGAGATGAATTTTTGCAGTTTGTGAGGTGTGAAATTCATACAGCGTGATCTTAAGCCCAGCGGGACCCTGGGATTTCATGAACATAATTGCTTCCTTAGGTCAAATCTACTGCAGCTCAGATCCTTTCTAGGTAAACTTCATGTTGGCTTTCATTAATATAAAGTTCAAATTTTGAAACAGAACTTTCTCCTAAGGGAGCTTAAGTCTTCTAAAGCTCTGTGTCAGAGCAAAGGAAACAGGGTCGATGGCTTCAGTAATCTCATTAGATAAAGCACGGCAGGAAGAAAAAATTGTCCCAGTCTAAGGCTAATGAAGTTGTGGTTCAAAGTAACTGAAATATTGATTTGGGGGCACCAGCTCATGGCTAAACAAGTAGAGTTACAAAGGTCTTTTTTCTTGTGGTACAATTTGGCACCTATGCTAATGGTAGAAGCAATATAGAAATACAGGCATGGAGGACCTACATATTTAGGGAGCATTTTTCTAGCCTTTGGTTCTTCTCCAGTGCCACCAGATCATGAAAGATGTGCCATAGAGGTTGAGCAGGTGCTACCAGAATTTGGGTACAATCCTGATAACAGATTGAGTCAACTTCCCAAGGACTAAGAACCAAGTATGGAAAGGATCAGGACCAATACCCTGTCTACTCTTGATGAACTCTTGGGTTATGGCCTTTCATGAAACAAAACAAGATACTAAATGGTCCTCAAATGCGACATCATTTTCCTATGCTGTGATGGTGGCAGAGTGATGGACAATGGATGTTGACAGTGCTAAGAACCACAATTCTTTAGGCCCTCTACAAGCGTGAACTTAGCTGTTCGTACTGGAACCATCAGATCCTTGTTCAGTGACCGAATGGAACAATTTCTGGAGATTCAGTAGAGTGAAAGGAGAATTGGTTTGTCAGTCTGATGACCTGGATTCAAAATCCACCTTTGATGCTTCATACCTCTACAACCTTGGCCAAGTCGTTCAACTTCTGATGGAGTGGAGTGGAGTAGAAGGCCTCTGAGGGTTTAACTGGCTGCTTTGGCAGACATTTACTCCCAACTTGGATGTCCTCAACACTTAAATTTTCAATAGCTAAAATCTCTTAAAATGGCACCTAGGGGTGGCTAGCTGGCACAGTGGATAGAGGATGCGCCCTGGAGTCAGGAGGACCTGAGTTCAAATCCGCCCTCAGACACTTCATAATGACCTAGCTGTGTGGCCTTGGTCAAGTCATTTAACCCCATTGCTTTGCCAAAAACCCTAAAAAAAAAAAAAAAGATGGCACCTAGACTTTTGGATCATTCTGTATGTATGTGGCGAGGGATCAGGGGCCATCCATAATCTAAACAAGTCACCTTTTTGTTTTGATCCTTTGATATAAGCTCCTGTGATGGGAAGTATCTGGTATTATATTCCAGAGGCCATTGTTTCTGTGATTTCTCAGTAGGACCCTCCCCTTATGGGAATTCTCTGCAAGATCAAACCTAGGATTTAGGAGATTAGTGTGACTGAAAAGGTGAAATAACTTGCTCAAGGTCATGCAGATAGTAAGCTTGAAGAGAGACTATTGACTCTAGAAGTAGATGACTGGTTCAAACCTCAGCCGCTGTATGTTCTCAAAAAACTCATTTAACCCACCTGGGCCTTGGTTTCCTCATCTGTAAAATGACAGGATTGAACCACATGGCCTTTAAAGATACTAAAAGCTGTAGATTCATGATGCAATAAAGAGGGAAGATTTGAACCCAGGTTTTCAGGACTCAACCTAGCCACTTCCTACTCTTCAGACAATACCACCACCTTTCAGACCAGGAAGGACTTTCCCTGGGGTTTTGCTATGCTATAGTTGCCTCTCAGTCCAGTCTTCCAAGAAAGCCCTGGTGACCAAGCTTCATTTCCATTTCTCTTCTGCTTTCTCACTCTCTGCCCTGCCACTGTTCTGTTGCCATTTTCCCCATTTTTTCTGACCCATTCCACCCTATCACTGTCTCTGCCCAATGTTTTCTCATGGCTTCATCATCCCTGTGACTTTATGAACCAAAGTCTCCTTTTTCAGTCTTAGAGCCCAATGCATTATCTCTCTTCAAGAGAATAGAAGCTGCTTCAGTGCATCTCTCTTTGCCATTACATTTATATTTAGAACAACATTCTCAGCACACAAAAGGAGCTTAATAAGTGCCTCTATCATTCATTTATTTCACCGTGTATTTATTCATTCCCTAGATCTGATTGACTATTATGGGATGCAGAGTTATGTAATAAGGTGAGTGTGGATTTTACAGAATTGGGAAGCGAAACTAATACTCTATTTTAAAATTGTTATTAATTATAATTAGTTATAGCATTATATATCCATATACTACATATGACTATATATATATCATATATATGCTTTGTAGCTTATAATTTCCAGATGATGGGGACAGTTAACTTAAAAAAAAAATAAATGTGTGAAACATTCAAACATTTAGAAAATTTAGAAAATAATGTGTACTAAGTCAGGAGACACATAACCCAGGGTGTTGGCTCAGCAGGTAGATTCAAGGAGTAAGATAAGGAAACATTTTGAATGGATTATGGAAATTCCTATTCATTGGAGATTTGGAGACTTGGTGAAAGTAAGCATGGGATCCTTGAGTTTGGGGGGGGTGGATCAACTGCATCTGAGCTTCCACTATCTCTTTTCCTTCCTATGACACAAGCCAGCCAACCAGTCAGATCAGATGTCACAAACAGACAATGCAGGTAATAATAATTTTAGGGAAGAACAGTTACTGGTATTTGGCCTCACTTTTATGGTTAATTGCAATTGTGTAAACCCAGACCATGAATATTTCGCAATCCCTACAACTAATACGGATTTTTTTTTAGACAGCTGGCTGTTTTGGTGTGAAAATTTAGGACTAAATGAGGCTCTGTGACTGGTCCCATTCTTTCTTTGTCAGAGAGGAGCCCCTGCCTACTTTGAAAGATTGTCTCTGCATCTGTCATCCCATTCACAAGGGTGGCCCCAGTCAGGATACTACAGCTGTCCGGTTCTTTTCAGTTCTTTCTGGGATGGAGAGGTGGGAGGCTTGAGGAGCTGGCCCTGGAGAACGTCCCCCACCCAGCCCGGCCGCACAAACCCTTTGTGTGGGAGTCTGATTATATTGTTTCCTCTGCTGTTTGTATTGAAGAAGGTTTCAGATTAAAAGGTCATTAGAGCGTTTGTTTGCCTAGGGGTCCCTATCTCATCATTTGGGTCTGAATTGGGCTTGTTGCTAAAACAATAGTATGAAATTGTGGGCCTCCATTTGTGTTTCCCCACGCACGTGGCTCTATTTGCATAGATAGATTCTGTTGGAGTTTGAGAGGCTTCAAAAGGAGAATTCCTGTCCCAAAGTCCAGTTGCAATCTCCTTCTGATTAACTGCAACCTGGGGGCTTCCCAAATAAGGCTTGTGGACAGGAGGGAGAGGTCCATCATCTTAGGAGGACCAAGTTGTGCTAGCAGCTAGAAAGGGCTTGGCTTACTGGTGTTGCCTGGGGTGGGGGTGGGGGTGGGGGGGGATTTAACTTGCTCGGTTTGAACCACAATTGATCTGATGTAAAGGTCACTTGGACTGGCTTCCTCTTGACAGCCTTCCCAGGGGCTTAAACCAGCCCCTCTTCACCTTAAAGACCCTCTGGAGAAAGTTTTGTGTCCTTCCTTCTCAGGTTCAAGAATTTCACTTGTTCTGGAAGGTTCAGAGTCCTAAGGCACCTTAGAGGTCAGCTAATCAAAACCCTTCATTTCACAGATGAAGGAATGCAGTTCCAGGGAAATTTGCTGAAATTCTCATAGAAAGTGAATGAAAGTGGTATCCAGAATGAAAGTGAAGCCAGACCTCTGACTGTAGTCACTGGTTGGTCTCCTTTAGCCATGGAGGCTGTTCAAGATCAGGGCCAGAGAGGGTCTGGAAGGCTGAGAGTTTGTAGCTCTCAAAGGGTCACTGGCTAAGGGAAGTCCCTGGAAAGCAACCAGGGTGGCCAGAGATCCATGGCCTAAATTTGGATGGCTAGTACTGACCAGCAGGGATGTGTGAGGTTGTTTCCCCTACATCCTGCATCTCTCCCTCTCTCTCCCTCCCCACCCCCCCTCTGTTTCTCTCTGTCTCTGTCTCTCTCTCTGTCTCTGTGTCTCTGTCTCTCTGTCTCTACACACACACACACACACACACACACACACACACACACACACACACACACACAGACTACCCGTGGGGATATGATGAGTTGCTAAACAAAGCAAAGGAGAGAGACAGGGAGAGACAGTGACACAGAGAGAGATAGAGACAGACTCAGGGACACTTGGAGACACAGAGAGATAAACCACAGAGAGAAATAGGGAGAGAGCTTTATGGAGTCTGATTCCTGGAAGCAGAGCTAGTCTTGGAACATGAGGTTGTCACAAGTCTAGTGATGGTGAGGAGCAGGTCCAGACCACCAGAGGATACCAGAAGAAAAGGATTCTGGGATTTTATAGGCCTGAAACCCTGCACTGCCTTGACCCTGGCTCTCCAACCTGTGTTTCTTATTACCATTATTCCCTACAAGTGCATGACTACATGGAGGAGATCACTCTAGAACAAATTGTATGTACAGAGTAATGTGACTTTAGCTATAGTTTTCTCTTGCTGTTCTACTTTCTCTGTGCATATGCTGATGGGAAGGGCACACTAGCATTAGAATTTTTAAAGTGAAGCTGTGCTCTAGCTTTATGGGACAATGATTTGGAGTTGTGGTTAGTGGATAGAGTTCTGGACTTGAAATCCACTAGACCAGAGATCAAATCCATTCTCCTTAGCTTTGTGACCCTGGGCAGGTCACTTCACCTCTGTTGGTCTCCATTTTTTTCCCACTGCAAAATGTGAACAAGCACAACCTCTACCTCCCAGGGTTGATGTGAGGGTCAAATGACATAATATTTGTGGAGTGCTTAGCAAAATGTCTGGCATATTATTACTGTTCTTACTCCACCATTTTAACAAAGGCCTTTTGTTTTGGACTAATTGTGAACTAATTGAATTGATTATTTTTGTTTTAGGTTTTTTGCAAGGCAAATGGAGTTAAGTGGCTTGCCCAAGGCCACACAGCTAGGTAATTATTAAGTGTCTAAGACCAGATTTGAACCCAGGTACTCCTGACTCCAGGGCGTGCTTTATCCACTGTGCCACCTAGCCACCCCAAGCTATATGTAGTTTTAAGGGCCCCAACCTACAAAGTTCTTTTGGTATGTGACTGTCCTTTGGATCTGCCCCACAAAGACCAATGACTGTGTGTGTGTGTGTGTGTGTGTATTGGGAAAGCTTGTGGAAGGGTGGTACACTTGAAGCTGGGGAGCAATTATTCCTCATACATGCTGGGTCGGGGGGAAGGTCAGGGGGCACCATGTGTACTTTGTCTTATGATTTTGGACTGAATCAAACAAAGCAAGAAAAATGAGAAAAGATCTCAAAATGATATCATCCCCTTCATATTCTGTGAGCCTTTGACCTAAAGGTTTCACTAACAGATGGGTCTTGGGTGGACATCAGGGTAGTTGTCAGAAGATGCTGAAAAAGAAATAGATCTGCTATCACAAGGGCATGTCTAATTTTGAATATGAATAGGCCACCAAAATATGAGGGCACTTTGTCATTATGAGAGACAAATGTCATTGTCATTAAGACTTTCAAATAGTGGCTGTTTTATTTTATTTTGTTTTCATCCATGGTGTTCTGTACATAGGATTATGGATTCAGACATGACAGAGGTGTCCAACACATGGCCTTCCTGTTACATGTGAGAGACAACACTTCCCAGTGCCATCTGAACCAAATTACAATGTAATTGGGAAATTCAAAGTAAATAAAAATATGATAAAATATAGAAAATATTACATTTTAAATGTAATATAATTTTAGTGAGGCTATCTTTGCCAAGAAAACCCAATAGACAGTATTAATATGGGGACACAAATAGAGCAGAAGCAATAAGAACCATAAACATTTAAACATATTTCTACTTTAATTTGACACTGATCTAGTTTAACCCCCTTGTCTTACAAAAGAGGAAACTGAGGCCCCAAAGAAAAGAAGATTCATTTGATCCTGCAAAGGTAATAAGTTCCAGGACTGGTTTTGGAACTTTAGGAGATGTCTAATAGAATTGATTTGAATGATATGGTGGTAGGTAGCAAAGACACTGGATTGGAAATCAGTGGACTTGAGTTTGAATCCCTGCCCTACTATGTAATGCTGAGCAAATCTCTTCATTTCTCTGACCTCAGTTTCCATATAGATAAGATAAAGCTAGAAACACATGACCTCTAAGATTTCCTCCAATTTTGTGGTCCAATGTTATGAGCAGTACAATAGTTACTACATGGGGGGGATGGGAAGGTAAGACATAAGCTCTTTGCTTTCTGGGACCTTAAAAGTCCTTGGTGATCATATGCTCCAGGATACTGACAAAACAACCCAGGTGGAGTTCAGCAGGAAGATGCAATTATGAGTTGTCGGAAACAAGATGGTGAATCTCAAAGCAGGGAAAAGATTACAAAAACATAATAGATGAAGTAAAACTGACTTTACAAACACATCTCAACATGTCACTAATAGAGAGCAAATAACTTCCCCCAACTTGGCTAATTGGCCACTTGCAAGTGTGGAAAATGGACACGTTTTCCTGAATAAGGAACAGAAGGGACACACTCATCACCTGATGGACTGGCTAACAGGATTATAGTGATTAGATTCAACAATTGTAATTAGTTATTCTGATTACAGGACAAGAACTACTGGGTGAAGAGACCTTAGCTGTTTGGATGCTGAGAAATTCAGAGAAAGAGAGAGAGAGAGAGAGAGAGAGAGAGAGAGAGAGAGAGAGAGAAGACAAAATGAGAGAGAAAGGGAGGAGAGAGAGAAGAGACAGACAGACAGACACAGACAGACAAAGGACAGGGAAAGAGAGACAGAGACACAGAGAGGGAGAGAAGAGAGAAAATCATAGGTTTAGAGATGAAAAGGACCTCTACTCTAACCTTCTCACGTTACAGTTGAGGAAACTGAGATACAGGGAGTTTAAGTAACTGGCCTAATGTCATTCAGGCAGGAAATAGTTAAGTTGAATTTTGATTCTGGCTCCATTATGTTTTCCTGCACTTGATAAACTGTTGCAGAGGCAAGAGCAGGATTTGAATTCAGGATATTTGAATTCTAACTCTACCACTAACTACCTGTGTGACCTTGAACAATCCCCTTTTCTCTATGGAGCCTCAATTTCTTCATCTGTACCATGAGAAAACTGGTGATGTTTAAGTCTTTTTTTCATGCTGACAATGTGTATCCATTGCTTTTGGGGACAAGATTTACACTTTTATAAGAGAAAAATAGACTGAAAAACAGATAAAATGACCCAAGTTTTTTGTTGTTTTTTTGTATTTCAAAGTCAAGATGTGCCCCAAAATGTAGAGGACAGTCATCACTGAAGGATCAGCAAGCAAGACTGGCACATGGTCCTCTAGCAAGAGATATTTTGACTTGACTCTTTAAGAGATTAGAATCTTAAATGAATACTGATGATGAGTCACATGTCCAATGCCTGGGCTGTAGCTGAGCTACTTTTGGTAAAGAGACATAAAGAGTAGGCTTACATCATAACCAGTGACAAATAGGAAGAAGACCAAATCTATCAATGGGTCACTGAATGTATATGGTGTGTATGATCCTATGGTAAGCATGAATGGGAGAGGTTTCCATGACATGATGTTTAGTAAGGAAAGAAGAATTAAACCTACCTCTCTTAATCCCAACCTGATTAATTAGGTAGTTATTAAGAAATTAGTTGTATTGCTTTGCATGATAATGGTACCTAATGGATTTATTCTTACATGTTGATGAGACCAGAGATAACCATTAGAAACTCTAGAATCAGAAGACCCGGCTTCAAATTCTCCCTCTGACATCATCATCTCCCTCTGCAACCCTGGTCACCGAACATTTCTGTACTTTCATGTTCTCATTTGTAAAAGGTAATATAAAAAATATCAAAAGTCATGACCTTCCAGCCTACTGTGATTTGGGGAACAAGCATTAAATAATTGATAAAGATGCTAGGCCTTGGGCACAATAAGGCAAAACAGTCCTTGCTCTCAAGTCATTAAAATTCTAGTGACTCAGACTAGAGACCCAAGAGTAATCTTGGTGGTTCTTGTCTTTGTCATTGTTTAGGAATCTTTGGTTTCATTTCCTCTGTTTGTGGAGCAGCTTCAGACAACACCTAGAGCTTGGAAGTCAAATCTGCCAACAGAATGTATTTAGTGAAGTCAAGGGAAAGATCAGGGTTTAGAAGAACATACAGGTTTAGTTGTTCTTTCCTTACTAAAGAACATGTCTTGGAAACTTCTGCCATTGACGCTTACCATAGGATCAGGGCTGGTGTTAACACGCATTCAATGATTCATTGGTAGGTTTTGGTATTCTTCCTATTTGTCACTGGTTATGCTGTAACACACATCTCAGGGCTGTGAGCTTCCTACCTTTCCATGTCAAGGTTGTAATTAGGTGCTTGGGGATCATCAAAGGAAGAAGATTACCTTTGCTCATTTCCCTCCCTCCTGGCAGCTTGACCAATCAGGTGAATGCTTCCTTGGTGATTATCTACCTAACTTTCTAGGAAACAGACTAATTTGATCGACCACTGAGAGCCATTACTTTCTACTTCAGGCATGACATAGAAAGCTTCTAATGGTTATCTCTGGTCTCATCAACATGTACGAATAAATCCATTAGGTACCATTATCATGCTAAGCAATACAACTAATTTCTTAATAACTACCTTAATTATATATTAAACAAGACAAGGTAAATACCTTTCCAATGGTTTGGGAAATCATGTTAATATTGATGCTCTAGCGGACTCATTTTCAGATTCAAATGATTTCATCAACATCGTTGTTGTTTTGTTGATTTAGTTGTGTCTGACTTTGTGACCCCTTTTGGGATTTTGTCGGCAGAGATTTTGATGTGATTTTCCATTTCCTTCTCCAGTTCATTTTACTGTTGAGGAACTAAGTCAAACAAGGCTAAGTGACTTACCCAGGGTCAGGCAACTAGTTAATTCAGACTGGATTTGAACTCATGAAGATTTGTCTTCCCCATTTCAGGTCTGGCACTCTATCTACTATATCAACAATGCACAACAAAGCAAAGCAACAGCAACAACAAAAGATTATCCCCATTTTGCGGTTAAAAAAGTCAAGAACTGAAGAAGTCACTACATTTATTTCAAATAACCTAACCTAGCCTGGATTATTTCTTCTAGTTAGCCTGGGGAAAAGAGTACAGGATTTGGGGTCAGGAGAGACTGATGTTGAAATTCACTATTGTACTTCTAGTTGCATGACCACAGACAAATCACATAACCTCTCTAAGACTCATTTTGCTCAGCTGTTAAATGAGAATAATAATTGCACCCACCTCATAGTATTTTTATGTGATAGCAATTGTTGGGGATCATTGTACATGGGAAGACTGTAAAATTATCATCACCTGGTGCCTTTGAGCATCAGAACCTTGTTTTGCTAAGTGCCATGGGAGTGGAAGTGGATGAGAGACTGAAAGGGTATTTAAGCACTTTTATTCTGGGAGCACTTGGAGATCTTGATGGAGTACTTGTCTCCTTTGTAATCCTTGTTTCCTGTCCCTCCAATGCTTGCCTGGGGAGACTGAGGGAGTCCAGAACTGGGACTCAACAGAAGAGTACAGGAAATGGGACTCTACAAGAAATAAGTGAAGAAATGGCACCAACACCCATTAAGCTCAATTTCATACATTCTTTTCTAGCTATATGTGTCCCAAATTATATCTTTTAGACAACTTTTTGTACATCATAATTTTAGAAGATATGGTACTATCAATCAACCAACAAGCGTTTATTAGGACACCCCCCCCCCCCCACTATATGGCAAACCTTGTTTGACATGTTGAAGATACACAGACAAAAAATTAAACAGCCCCTGCCCTCAAGAGACTTTATATTTACAGGGAACTTTCTTTAGGTTTTTTTTGACTCCATATTTGACTCCCTTTTTCTTCAGATCACCTAAACTTTAATGTGTCTGAGACCGTGATGTATGAAGATTTGCAACTCTATAGCAAAAATATAAAGAAATTGAAGTTTATTAAAATAGGAAAATTGCCAGTATGAGAGCCCTTTCACCACCTTAACAATAATCTATGCTTACTAAGTTAGCATTAGGGAGTTATCTGTGTAGTCTCAAAGATTAAGTGATTCATCTGAAGTTATACAACTTGGAAATATCTGAAATGGGAAAATTACCAATTTCTTCTTAATTACAAGGGTAGAACTATATATAAATATATATATGTTAAACTGGCAGTCTGCCTCCACCACATAACATCATCAAGAAAGCATTAATATGGAAAAGTTGTGTTTTTGTGACAACCAGTAACTTAGAATCATTGGAAGAATGGCACAATTTTCCATATACAAGTTTTCTGGTTCTCTCCCTTTCATTCATATCTAGATCCAACTCATCAATTAGCACCAATGCCAAAATCCATATACTATTGGTTAATTCAGGGTAGAGGTTACAATACTGAGCAAATCATCTTTTCCAGGAACTGGGGGCATGCTCTTCTGGAGATCTGTTCTGGAGGATGCTCTTCCAAGTGAGAAGATAAAGGCAGGTTGGCAAGGTCAGGGTGGATGGATGACTGATAGGATGTAGAGCATGGTCTGTTTTTGAGTTGGCTAGATAATGTGGGAACAGGGTAGCTAGGTGGTGCAGGGGATAGAGCACCAGGTCTGAAGTCAGAAGACTTGAATTCAGATTTGATCTTTGACACTCTGTGACTCTAGGCAAGTCACTTAAACCTATTTGCTTTAGTGTTCTTATCTGTAAAACCAGCTGGAGAAGTATCTTTGCCAAAAAAAATCCAAGATGGAGCAATGAAGAGTCACTTGTGGCTGAAATAGCTGAACAACAGCAACAACAGATAATCAACAGAGCCCAGTACCAGGACAGGAATTCCAAAACCAAATGGATGAATTGCCTTCAGAATTTCATAGCAGTTCCATCTTCCTCTTTGGAAGGAATACCCACCTTGTTGCCATGACTACTCCATTTCAGCCTACAGATTTTTTACTTGGTTTCCTTTCTTTTTTATTTGTTTGTTTTTTTGCAAGGCAATGGGGTTAAGTGACTTGCCCAAGGTCACACAGCTAAGGAAATAAATATCTGAGCTTGGATTTGAACTCAGGTCCTCTTCACTTCAGGGCTGGCACTCTATCCACTATGCTACCTAACGGCCCCCTTGGTTTTTTTTCTTTCTTTCATAAGCAGGTTAGTCCAAAGAACCATTTGCTCCTTGAAGATCAAAGTGAACTTGTACAAAGGAACGGTAATATTGTAAAAGGATCAGCTGTGGATGATTTAGTTATTTTCAGATTTACAATGACCCAAGACAACTTCTGAAGGTCTTATGATAAAAAAATGCACGTCATCCCCTCAAAAAGAACAGATGGTATCTGAATATAGATTGAAGTATACATTTTTTTTACATTATTTTTCTTGAGGTTTTTTTGGGTTTATGTTTTCTTTCATAAAAAAATGTTTTGCATGACTACATATGTCTAACCTATAACAAATTGCTTGTCTTCTCTATAAGAGGGAGTGGGATGGGGAGGGAGAAAGGGGGGGGGAGAGAATTTGGAATCCAAGTTTTAAAAACAAAAGGGGAACTTGAATTGGAATTAGAAGAGATTTGAGTTGGAATCTTACCTCCAATGCTTATGGATTATATGGCAATCACTTGAGCACTCCAACTCTCAGTTTGTTGGAAAATGGGGTACAGATGATTTACCAATTCTGATGATATCTTATCTCATAAGGTTTTTGGGAATAAAATATTTGTAAGCCTTCAAGCATTAAAGACTTTGCATGGCAGATATATTTACCAGTGGGCATTATAAGAAAGTGCAGGTGTAATAGAGATGGGCAGCATGTTGCTGTGTCATGGGATAAAGTCAAAGCTCAGCCGATGGCTCACTGCAACTTTTTTTCTCTTTGACCCATACATCTTTTAGGATTAAATTATTTGGTCCCTGATTATTTTTAGTCCTTTGTCCGAAGTCTCTTGGCTGAATATAAATTTTATTGTCTTAAATTCAATAAAACATGTGTTTGCTATTTCTGTTTATCCATATTAATTTGTGAAGTTTTATTCTCCAATTCAGGTTGAGTATACCCATGGCCAAAGGGCCAGATCTGACCCACCTGTTTTTGTTTTGTCTACCAGCTAAGAAAGATCTTTATATTTTTAAAGGAAATAGAACCTTCTTTTAAAATGTAATGATCCCTGTCAGACCCACAGATTATCTTAATGATTTTGAAATAGTTTTCTTTTTAAATAGGTCTTGGGGCAGCTGGGTAATACAGTGGATGGAGCACCAACTCTGGAGTCAGGAGGACCTGAGTTCAAATGTGACTTCAGACACTTAATAATTACCTAGCTGTGTGATCTTGGGAAAGTCATTTAATCTCCCATTGCTTTGCAAAAACCAAAAATTAAATAAATAGAAGGCTTTCAGGGTGCAGAAAATTTCTCTCATCCAATTCCTGTGATTGATTCAAGAAGATGCATCAACTTGTACACATGAAGTTCTCTTTGATTCGAGTTTTAAAATGGAATGATCGTTCTTACCTCTTGGGTTATATTAAAACAGGTGGTAGACTAGCTTTGGCTTCAAATTATAGGTGTTGTCCCTTGCTCTAACACAAGGTATCGGGCTACAACTTATACATGTACATACACACACACACACACACACACACACACACATTAAAATTCTTATTCAGTACTTATCAGACATCTAATATATCTAATTCTTCCTAAAATTTTATTCAGGTATTTCTTATGTGTTTGCCATTTTGTAAAATTTGTCTAATTTAAGAGTGAAGATTGACAGACCCAACTATTATGGTTTTACTATTTATTCCTATATTTTGTTTATTTATTTTCCTATTTGGATACTATGCCATTTGACGATCATACATTAAATATATATATTTAATTTTAATATTTTAGCGATGGTTCCTTTATATTTAATGTGAGGACCTTTATTTCTGTTAATTATGTACGTTTTTACTGTTGCTGACTCCCAGCAAAGGGATAATTATAAGCAGAATTGTACAATTTTCATGCAACTATTAGGCAAAAAAATGAAAAAGCACACCAAATTGAATAATAATCAAGAAAATTAAAGGAATAACTGCATTTTTCCAGTACAAAAGATATTGGATCATTGGATAAAATGAAATCATTCTTGCAAAATTCATATTTTGCATAGCTTAGCATGTAGTATCTATTTAATAAATATTTTATAGGCTCCCTTTCCCTTCCTTCCAGAAATATATATAGAGCCTCACCTTGACACTAAGTCACAATTCATGAAATAACAATGGAAATATGAGTAAATAGAAGAAAAGACTGATAATAAAGAACCATGACTGATCCAGGATATCCTATATTTCCAGACTCAGCAAAAGAGATTTTAAAAAGTTTGAGAAACTCCAAGGGGGATGGGGTATGCAAAAAGACTATAAGAGTTCCAAGAAGAATTTTAAATTAAACGAAAGCTCTAGAATAGATAAAAGATTAGGCAAAGACGTCTTGAACCTTATTCAAGTAAGAGAATTTCTAAAAATTAGATGGGACCAAAGAGAAATCAATGATTTCACAAGATGACAAGAAATAATAGAAGAAATTCAAAAGGATTAAAAGGGACTAATAGTTTCAGGGAGAGGATTTTCACAACTAAAACAAATTTTATCATTAAGATTAAGTGAAAGAAATAAAAGCTATGAGTCTGTGATTGAGAATGGGGGAGTAGAAAAGAGGGAGAATTGGGTAGAAACAGATAGCATCTATTATAGTTCTCTACAGTTGAGTACACTTCTCTTACCATCCTTTTTTTTTTTTGCAAATAGAAGGGCAGAAATCAAAGAAAAGCATAACTATAAGAGGATATGTTTGACAGAAATACACAACCAAAATTCATTCCCATGAATATTAATGGGATGAATTCACCCAGAAAATATAAAAGGATAGCAGAATGGATTAGAATACAGAAGTCAACAATACATTGCTTACAAGACCTGAAACATGTTTACTGCTGACTTTTCTGAGATCATTGTTAATAGCCTGCTTTTTTTTGAGATTGTCTGAAGAAATATATTTTGCTCCAGCTCTTTATAATAATGCTGTGTATCATTATATTTCAAATGCACTTCTTATTTAAAAAAATAAAACATATCATTATATTCTTCCTTGTAATCCATTTTGCAATTGTCTTTTATTTTATGAGTGAGTTCATCTCATTCATGTTTGTGGCTATAATTTTTAGTTGTATATCTCCTCCCATATTATTATCTTAGACTTTCTCCTGTTTTTACTCCCTTCACTTATTTTAACAACTACAATGAAATGATGGTGAAAGAAGAATGTGTTTAGCATTAGCTATCTTATAATTTAAATGATCTCCTGCTTCTTTTCTCTCCTTACCCATACCCTGATCATAGATTTCCTTACTTCCTGTCCACCCTGGATTTTGACTATGGCATGCCTAGACTTTTTATTTGGGGGTTTGTTGAAGAAGATTACTGATGTGTTTTTTTCTTTTTCTACTTTACTTTCCAGTTCTAATAGATTTGGAAAGTTTTCATTTATTTCCTGAACTGTGTTATCTTGGAATGTTTTTGTTTTTATCTTTCTTTTAATCATGGTCTTCAGTGTAGTCAGCATTTGTTTTTGTCTAAACAGGACTTTATGTTTTCTTCTGTTGTTTGTTTTCAATCTAGTCAAATTCTTTCTCTTAAAATTCTTGTCATCACATGGAATCAGATGTTCTTTTATCCATTCTAATTTTTAGGGAATCGATTCTTTGGGCAAAGTTTAGTACCTTCTGTCCTAAGCTTCTTATTCTATTTCCAATCTTGCATCATTTGATCTGTGATCTTATTTTTTTATCCTTTGCTTCATTTGTTCTGGGAATTCTTGTTGGTCAAGAATTTCTTTTTACTCATTGTCAAAACAACATTGTAGATGTTGTGGAATTATTTTCTTCTGGTTGTGAGTCTAGGATATCTCTGGATCTATAATTTGTTTGTCTTCTATTATTTGAGATACTGACTTTCACTGACACTGGTGTGTGTTCTCAGAGTGCTGTAGGTTTCAGGTCTTCCTATGATGCCTTGGTACAGAGACTCAAATTCTTCAAGGTCTTTGGGGCAACTTGGGCCAGTGTGCTACAAATTTTCAGAACTCTGTGATATTATGGATTGAATAAAACCTTCCTTTTCTGGATCCTCTGCTCACCACTAAGATCAGAGTTCTGTTGATGGCAGACTGACCTTGGACTTCTTCCTTGGAGTATGCTTGTCTTTTTACTCCCTAGCACTCCAACTGTACTTAGACTATATACAGTTTATCTGGGAAGACTTATAAACCCAGAAAATCCTAACTTTTCTGTCTGGCTACTCTCCATAGTGCTTAAAGGCAGTGGCTATCCCCTTATGTAGACTTCTACTTGATGAAGGATAGAATTTGTCTTTGGTTTTCTTGATTATTATTGGATCTATTGTTCTCTTTTGATTTATACTGGAATATTTGTGTGAGAACTGAGCTGTTCCTCTCTACTCTTCTTTATTGAAGGTCTCCTCATGATTTTTCTTCTTTCTGACTCCTCATATTTAAACATGTCATCTTAGAGTTTTTATAGCCAAGGCAGAAGGGATGGAAAGACTGCCATATTCATTTCAAAAGGTACATAGTATATTTTGACCTCTTAGAGCAGAGAATGTTCATATGATCTTTTCTCATTCTTGTCAACCCTCACCATAGGCAACTCATATATCCTTCTAATATTACCTTCCATGAATTCTGCGAATATCCTATCTAATACCTATTTATGTACAAATTGTCTTTCTTCTTAGAATAAAAGGCAGGGATATTTCATTCTTGCTTTTATTTCCCTAGCACTCAGTCCACTGTTGGACACATAATGGGCAATTAATAAATGTGTATTGGTTGATTCAATCAGGATTTATTTAGTTTCTTTCAAGTATCCAGCATCAGTGGCTCAAAAACAAAAAAGTAAGATAATCCCTGCCTCCAGGAAGTTGATATTTTTCTTTGATTCTCTTCTCTAAGGTCACATAGGACAAGTTTTCCTCTTATTGACAGCCCTTCAAATCCTTGAAGACAGCTATCATGGACCTGAGTCTTCTTTTCTCTAGATATCTACCCCATTGCCCTTAACAGATCCTTCAAAACTTGGCAAGTCCTGGGGAGAGAATAGGTGGATAATGTAGAGAAGGTCCAATTAGGGTTTAATATGTAGGAATTCCCTCTGGGCTCTAGGCTTCCTTAGGTTGATTTTGCTGCCACTGGTACCCACAAATATATAGTAGCTCAGACAGGAAATTTACATATGACTTCAAATATTATGAATAGGTTAGGAATAGAGTTTTCAAAAGTTTTCATCTAAAATGCTATTTTTACACCATACAGAACACCTAATAATTAAAAGGGTACAGTAAATATGGTATTTTGCTCTTTATAGCAATATAGTAATAGATTGTTGTGACTTCGAAAGTAGAAAAAATAATTTATTAACAAGCAAAATGGTAACATGTGATTTCTTTTTATTGAATCAGATCATGTAGCTTTATAATAAATGATAGGAATTTCACTCAGATTCTAAAGTTTGGATTAAAATCAAAGGAGATGTTTTTAGCTGATTTATATTTTTTGACCAAACATATTTTTAATTTGCCACATAGGGTTGCTTTGTTTTATGTCTGTAACAAGAAGTTTAAAATAATTTCAGTATAGAAAAGGATATTTAATGAAAAGAGGAATCTGCTCAATGAGTCAAGAATTATAATAAGGAGGTCTTAATGCTACAAAGCTTGTGATGCACTTTATACATATTATCACATTGGATTCTCACAACAAACTTGTCTGAAGTCAGAATTTGAACGCAGGATTCCTTAACTCTAAGTTCAGTGGTCTTTACTCTCTGCTACAAACCTGACTCAATGGCTTTGGTGAGGTGATTCTTTTTGAGATGGATTATATTTCCTATGAAGGATGTGTCTATTGGTTTCCTGTTAAAAAGAACTGAGCCCAACGCCTAGATACTTGTTAAACCTCCTATAAAAGACTAGGGACTCAGAAATGCCCCCATTCAACCAAATGGCTTTATTCTCTGTGGCTGCCATTTCTTGGGTCAAGGCATTTCCCTCCACAACTGAATAAATGAATGAAAAAAACACATTTATTAATTTGTTCAGTACTTTGTACTAAATATTCATGATACAATTATAAAAATCAGACAGTTTCTAACCTCAAGGAATTTACTCCCTTATGTGTGTTGTATGCTTCCTGTAATGCACATAAGGGAATAGTGACCAGGAAGGAGTCTTCCCTTAGGGAGTCCCAAGGATGGTGAGTGGAACCAAGGAGAGTTCATTAATATGTCTTTTCCAAAGACTGCTCTGATTATAGAAATCAGAACAAGAGGTAGAAAGTAGGGTGAGGTCTGCATAGTTTCAGGGGAGGAAAGACAATGGAATTGAGTAGGTTAGTTCTTCCTGGGAAGGATCTCCAGAGTGTCCCTGAAGATGGACCCAGATGTGGAAGATAGAACAGTAGAAGGAGGGTGGAAAATGAGTAGAGCTGAGACCAGGAATTTGAGATCTAGGAACTCAGAATTGTCAGATCTATGGATCATTTGATCAATCTTCCCAAGAGTGAAGTCACCTAGGAATTCTCCTTTCTCTAGAGGGTTAGATGACTTCACATGCCAGAAATTCTTAACCTCCTCCAGAAAGCTAGGGCTTGGGAACTCTCTGACTCAGTCAATGACCACAGTTGCATTCTACAAAGCATCTATATCTGAGGATAGGAAATCACATTTCTTCCTCTCTAAGATGGAGAATACGAAGGACTCTTGTTTGGGTCTCATACATGTCTTGGGCCTCTGTTCCACAGCAGCCAGAAGCAGGTTGGGAAAGGGGTAGGATCACTTGGAATGGCTCGGGGTAGGATAGATGTACAGGTTCTCCTTTACCTCAACACACTACCACCAAAAACAGGAGGGGGAAAGGTAAATACACAACAGGAAGTCATTCAGGTCTAACATTCCTTTTTAAAAGACCCTACAGAAAGGACACCTCTTATCCACCAGACCAAGCCAATCAATTCACCTCTAAACATTTTATAATGGGTTAAATCAAATAATCATTTCATCTTGAATCAAAGAAACTCAATCTCTCAGGGTAAATGATTTTTGTTTGTTTGTTTTTTTGTTCTTGCAAGGCAATAGGGTTAAGTGACTTACCCAAGGTCACACAGCTATGTAATTTTTAAGTGTCTAAGGCCGGATTTGAACCCAGGTCATCCTGACTTCAGGGTCAGTGCTCTATCCATTGTGCCACCTAGCTGCCCCACAGGGTAAATATTAATGCAGATTTTCAAAAGTCAAAATTTAAAAAAAAAAGAGGGAACAGAGCAGTCTTCCAGTTCCAGTGAACTTTAATTTAATTCTAAAATGAAATATTAAAGAGATAGTTGGTGAATATCTAGAAAAGGAAGCCATGTTCACATCAAGCCCCCATAGCTTCACCAATAACATGCCATTCCAGGTGCACATCAATTCCTTTCTTTTGACAGAATTACAATGCTGATACATGAAAAGAGCACTGGGGATATCAATTAACTATATTTTAACAATATATTTGATGAGATATCTTGTATTTTGTGGAAATAATGGAGAGATAAGAGACTGGACAATAGTCCAATTTGGTGGATTCAGAAAAGGTTGAGTAGTCAGATTTAAATATTAGTCCTTTATGGTTTTATAGTAATGGAGATAAATAGCATTATCTGTGGAAAGGATCTTGGTTCTGGAGATGGAAGAGGCTTCAGAGACCATCTGGTCTGATGCTCTCATTTTACAGAGAAAGAAACTGAGGTTCCCAAGAACTGAAGTGACTGTCTGTGACTACACAGGTGCTAAGAGTCGTGGGCAAGATTAAGGAATGGTTCTCTGATTCTGGGATCATCTTTCTTTTGATTGTATCACACTTGTGAAGGTTCTGGTGGTGGGACAGGAAGGGAAGGGAGTATTTATATAGTGCCCAGCATGGGCAAGGCAGATGCTTTTACAAATATCATTTCATTTGATCTTCACAACAACCCTGAGAGACATATGCAGGTGCTATTTTTATTATTCTCATTTTATAGCTGAGGAAACGGAGGCAAACAGAAATTAAGTGACTTGTCCAAGGTACTGATAGTAAGTATTTCAGGCTAAATTTGAACTCAGATCTACATGGCCATTGGGCTGCAAGCTGCCTTTGAAGAAGGGGGGGAAGGGAGAGGAGAAAGAGAGGAGTGTGGTATTTGCACATCAAATATGAGTGAGTATTGTATTATAGCTGCTAGAAAAGTTTATGTGACTTTTGTTTACACTGAAGTCTTTTTATGAAGAAAAATATTATATATATATATGTGTGTGTGAATATGCATACATGTATGCAAAACATATATAATAGATAGCATGAGCATATATACCCCAAAATACAAAATGTGTGACCTATGTATACACACAAATGTTATACACATGATATATGCATATACTGTATGTGCTATTATATTTAAATGTTTACATACAGAAGAATGTGAAAATATAGTGGAAAAGAAATAAAAACATTTTTTAAATATGCAGAAGAGAGCAAAATGAAGTTTAAAAGGAAGCAGAAAAGGGAAATGGTTTGAAAATAATATATTGAGATTATTTTATACACAGTATGCCCTATTGGTAGAGTTGTAAACTGCTCTAACCCCTCTAGACAGAGATTTGGAATTCCATCCAAAGGGCTATATACCTGTGCCTACCCTTTAACCAGCAATACCACTAGTAGGTCTATATACCAGAGAGATCAAAGAAAAAGGGAAAGGACCTATATTTATAAATTTATTTATAGCAGCACTTTTTGTGTTTCAAAGAATCGGAAATTGAGAGGTTGCCCATCAATTGGACAACAAGTTGTGATCAGTTGGGGAACAAGTTGTGATATATGAATCAGACAGATGATGAAATACTCTTGTGCTATAAGAAACGATGAACAGGATGTTTGTAGAAAACATATTAATTCATGCAAAGTGAAGAGAACGGAACCAGGAGAACATTGGATGCAGTAATAGCAATATTGTAACGATGATCAACTGTGATTGACTTAGCTATTCTAAGCAATACAATGATCCAAGACAATTTCGAAAGATTTATGTTGAATGGTGCTGTCTATTTCCAGAGAAAGAACTGGTGGAGCCTGAATGCAGATAGAACCAGGGTGGTTTCTCCTTTCCTTTTTTTTTCTTCTTTTTTTTTGTTCTATTTTCTTCTGCAACATGGCTAATATGGAAATATGTTTTGCATGACTGCACATGTATTGCCTACATCTAATTACCTACCTTCTCAAGGAGGGAATTTAGAACTGAATTTTTTAAAAAAGTTGTTAAAATTATTTTATATTTAATAAGAAAAATATAAAATTATTCATTAAAATAATTATAAGCATTCTGGGGGAAGCGAGGTGGCACAGTGGATAGAGCACTGGCCCTGGAGTCAGGAGGACCTGAGTTCAAATCCAGCCTCAGACATTTAATAATTGCCTAGCTGTGTGACCTTGGGCAAGTCACTTAACCCCATTGCCTAAAAATAAAAAATATTATAAACATTTTGAAAAGCAAGTGATATGAAACAATTTCATGGTTCCACTTATAATCCTCTTTTCTCTTCTACTTTATTTCTGAAAATATTCTTTTTTGGGGGGGGTGTTAATTACATTCTGAATTTAAAAAAGTAAAAACAAAAGTTATAGCAAAACAGAGTAGAGAACAGTTGTATTGAACTTAGACTGCATATAGCGCTTTTGGTTCAATTTGCCTCCATTTGAAGAGGTACATAGATAAACTTAAAGATGTCCACAGGAATGTGACCTAGAAACCCTGATGTATCTAGATAGATTTGAGGTAATGGGAATGTTTAGCTTAGATGAAGTGAATTTTAAGGAATTTGCAACAGCCACCCTCAAATATTTGATATGGGAAAGAGAGTTAATTATTCTGTAGAGTTCCATAGGACATGAATGCAGTGATATATCACTGGCCTTAGAGTCAGGAGGATAGGAATTCAAATCTGACCTCAGGCACTTGCCTCTTACTAGCTGTGTGACCTTGGGTAAGTCACTTCACCCTGACTGCCTTGCATCCAGGGCTATTTCCAGTCATCCTGATTCATATCTGACTATTGAACACTGGAGGAGAAAGTGAGGCTGGGGACTTAGCACAGCTCCCCTTCCTCAAATTCAATTCACATGCTTGTCATGGCATCACCTCCCTGAAGTCATGGGAATGAAGGACAAACATTAAGATTATTATAGGGGCGGCTAGGTGGCATAGTGGATAAAGCACTGGCCTTGGAGTCAGGAGTACCTGGGTTCAAATCTGGTCTCAGATACTTAATAATTACCTAGCTGTGTGGCCTTGGGCAAGCCACTTAACCCTGTTTGCTTTGCAAAAAAAACCAAAAATAAAAGATTATAATAGAGCATGACTAGTACAGATGAGGGAAACTTAAAGGGAAGGGGATTGTGGTTCAGTGTAGAGCAGAATTCCCCAAGAATTAGAGGCTTTCTCTTGGGAATAATTGGGCCCTGGGTCTCTCCCAGTGTTCTAGGAGAAACTATATGACAGATAAATCATTAAGAATACTAGGGATCTTTGCTTCCCATAAAGGTTAAGCTTGGTGTCCTCCGAAGTTCTTTCCAAATCTAGGATGCTCTGAAAAATACCCTTTTGAATCATGAGCATTTAGAATTATCTGGGCCAGTGACTAGTCTCTTCCTATTAACTGCTTTTTCTTGCTCTTCTCTTTCTCCTCCTCCCCCATCTCCAGCAAACCTCTCCTTGAGAAGGCAGAACAAAGGAAAGGCTTCCACTAGTCAGTGGGTTCTAGTTCTCTTTAAGCCTGGATGGGTTTTGGTGGCTCCTGCAGCCTTTGGAGGATCACATGCCCTCCAATTCCAGGAATAAGGGTATTGCCAAAGAAAAATGTCTTCTATTTACATATAAATATCCTCATTCAGCATGACTGAGGACTTTTCTCATTTATAATGGAATAGTAGCAACTACAATAATCAAGTTCGAAGACAGCGACACTCCATTAAACTGACAGAGCAAGTCTCAGGATCAAAAAACAATCTCTCATAAATTCCACCTGATCCAAATGGATAATCCCCGCTAAACCAACTTTGAATTGCTGCCACATTCCTCTCTCTGCTTTGCAATCCCACACAAATTATTCCTGAGGCCCTCCAAAAGAGAAGAAGCCAGGGTTCTCCCCTACTCCGAGTCAATGAGAAAATGTAATGGGCTTTTACTATCCCATCTAGTTTTGAAGGGCAGCCAGGTGGCACAGTAGATGGAGCACAGGTTTTGGAGTCAGGAGGATGGAAGTTCAAATATAGCCTCTGACTGTGTGGTCTTGGGCAAGTTATTTAACTTTGCCTTGCTCTCATCCAGAACTATCCTGATTCATATCTAGCCATTGGACCCAAGATGATTCTGGAAGAGAAAGTGAGACTGGTGACTTAACACTGCCCCGCCGCCCCAATTCACCTGCTTGTCATGGCATCACCTCCCTGGTGTCCTGGTCTTCTTCTCCTTTTTATTTATTTATTTATTTATTTATTTATTTGTTCGTTTGTTTATTTATATTTAGGTTTTTGAAAGGCAATGGGGTTAAATGACTTGCCCAAGGCCACACAGCTAGGTAATTATTAAGTGTCTGAGTCCGGATTTGAACTCGGGTCCTCCTGACTCCAGGGCCGGTGCTCTATCCACTGCACCACCTAGGCGCCCCTGTCTTGGTCTTCTTGGAGAACGAAGGACAAACATTATCTAATCTTGGAAATGGTGGCCAATAGTTTGAATTCATATAATGACCTCTTCTGCCAAGGCAATGGATATTGGTTTTTCCTTAACTCCAAATGCTGTCATGTCCAGTAGGCTATTATTTTCTTCAATAGGAAGTATTCTCTACTTTAACCCTTCCATGTTCTCAAGAAGGGAGGTAAGAGATCATTTCATCTCTGCTCTCTTTCTTCTGGCTGAAATAGCTCTGGCATTTTTGGACATGGAAGAATTTTGAAAAAATATTTAGGAAATCTTGTCATGCCAATGTTATTAAGTATTTAATTTTTTGTGTGTGTTTTATGTTTCATTCTATTTCTATTCTGTTTTATTCTATCACCTGACTTGGTTATCAAATGGATTAGTTCCTAATTTACCATGTTCCTGAGATATCATTGAATCATGAGGTCTCCTGGAGCAAAGTGTAAGGAGAATAAAAATTCTAGGAGGATAAGGGAATGTTTTACATTATTGTTGTACCATCAGCAATTATTATGCTGTCTGGTACATTGTTGGTGGTTAATTTGTTTGGTGAATGAGTGATTTGAGCCCAACCATCCTGCCTAAGGAAGTTGTGACACTGGCACAATTCACAAATCTAAGAAGTGATCGAGTTAGAAATTGAACCCACATGCTGTGACTTCAAATCGAGTTGTTCTTATATTCATGATGCATCAGCCCCTCTGTTTAGGGCTTTTTTGTCTCCTAAAGCCTCCAGCTCTTTATTACTTTCCTGTTGCCCACACTTAGAAGAGGTATAATATGTTCTCTAATTCTGCAAATTCAGAGGCATTCAAAGCCAGAGGCAATAGCTTTTGATTTTCCCTAAGTTTGTAATTCTCTAAATAATGCAGTGAATTATTTTTTAAAAAGGAAATACCAGAAATCTTTGCTATTAGGATGATTTTCATGAACATGATTTGAGAGTGACCAGCAGATGGTTCGTTGCTCCAAATCATTTTTATCAGAGAAAGGGTAAATAAATAACAAATTGCTTTTACATACTCATCTGTGATAATTCTTATGTTACCTTAATTATTATTCCTATATTCAAAGGCTCACATGGAGGTGTGATACAAGGACACTCTCAAGGTCTCTCTGAAGAATTTTGGAATAGATTGTGAGACATGGGAGACTGTCAAAGGGCCACTCAACATGGTTCCTGAATCACAGAAGGTGCTGTGATCTATGAGGGAAGCAGAATTGCAGTAGCTCAAAAGAAATGTGAGATGTTCAATGTTAGAAGCCTCCCCACTCCAGATGTTCTTGTGGATTATTTGTGCCTGACCTGTGGGAGAGCTTTTGGGGCTTGTGTTGGTTTAATCAGCCATATCGGACACACTGTACCTTAACTCTAACATAGTAATGTAATTTTGGTCCTTTTGGGGAATAAAGGACACCAATGTTAGGATCTTATTTTTTTAGCCATTTGTATAATTTCATCATTAAAGGGAAACTTCTTCCTCAGAGAATATCAGCAATTAGTTTTATAGTGTTGACTGTCACTAGGGACATTGAGAAGTTAACTAGTATGTCAATCTTTATATAAGATATGAGTCAGAAATGAAATCCAAGTCTTCCTGATTCTCAATTTTATCTATTATTCCTGTCTCCTTATACTATATCACCATTGTTTTGTACACTGGGTGGATCATCCATGGAGGATCTCTGGTAGAACATTGACTAAAATTACCTAAAATCCTGAGAGGTGGAATCACTTGTGTAGGGTCACATAAGCCAACATATGTCAGGGGTGACATTTGAATGGCCTTGGCCATGGTCCTCTCCTACTCAAGTGTTAATGACTTTCTTTTTCCTCTGGAATAAACTTTAATAGTTAATATTTTTGTAATGATGTTTTAGGGTTTGCAACAACCCCAGGAGGGAGGAGCTGTTGTTATTCCCATTTTACAGTTGAGGAAACTATGGCAGGTAGAGGTTTGGTGACTTGTCCTGGATCGCTTGACTAAGAAGTATCTGAGATGGAATATTCACTGAATCACCCAATAGATTCAATAAAATAATATTCATTTGTTTGACATTTAACTATCTTTGCAACTGGCTCCAGCCTCTCTTTACAGAATGATTCCTCATTATCCCCTACCCTACCCCTTGCCCCAATCAAACTGGACTATCCAATCTTCCTCCAGTCCAACATTCCCTAGATGATAAAAGTTACAAAGGAGACAAGGCAATCATTTAGATAAAGAGGGAACCAGGGGAGGGGAGTGTCACCAAAACCCAGGGAGGAGAGAGACTGTCTAGAAGGAGGGGGATGGCTGCCACTGTGAATGCACCAGAGAGATCCAGAAGAATGTTGATGGATGAAAGGACACGGGATTAAGTAAACCAGTGACTCTGGGAGAAGGGACTTTGAGTTGAGTTCTGGAGAATGAAGCCAGATTGGCTCTTGGGTCAAGAACTGAGTGGAGAGAAAGTGAAAAAAGTGAAGACAAAGAATATACCTATAACCCCACCACCACCACCACCCCTTAGGCATTTAGCTATCAAAAGGAGAAAAGGAGAAAAGGAGAAACGATTTAGGAGAGGACTTTGAATTACTTCTGCTTCTTAACCTTGAAGGTACTGGACAAGTCACTCAGTTTCATATGGGTGTTTCAATATACACATGTTTGCTTGTGCATGCGTGCTCATGTGTGTGTTTTGTGTGTGTGTGTGTGTGTGTGTGTGTGTGTGATGAGATGGTTTGTAAAGGTCCTTTTACCTCTAGAAGTTCCTTGAGTTGAGAAGGACTTAGAGGTACCCTAACCCAAAGCTGCTACTTGAGACATAAGGAACCTGAAACCAAAACGCCCCCCCCCCCCCCCCCAAATGAGAGGATCTTAGGTCTAGAAACTCCTACCAAGGAGTGTCACCCTGTCTGTATGAACTAGAGATGAGATGACTTACGTCATCCTGGCTTGGAGGTCTGTTCTGTACTCCATAACCTGTTCCTCTCTAGCTACAAAGAAAGTGGGGCCAGTTTGGGTTTTTATAAAGTTTAAAGATTTTAAAGTACTATGAAAACACAAATAGTTTGTATCTACCCAAGGCAGTTGGGTAGTGCAATGGGTAGAGCCCAGGACTTAAGAACAGAGATTCTAACTACTCTGTGCCTCAGTTTCCATAGCTGTAAAATGAGAATAATTGCAGCCCCTAGCTCACAGAGTTGCGAGGACCAAAAAAAAAAAATAATCTTTGTAAAAGTGTTGGAAAACCTTTCCAAACTCTATCAGTAAAAATACAAAATAAAAAGCCTACATTGGTGTGAGTGTTAGGCGGCACTTTAAGACTTGTGCAGCTCTTTATGTGTTGGGGAATCTAAGAATAATTGTCATCAGGATTTTGAGTGTGTATGTGTGAATGTAATCAAAAGAAGCACGCACTCTCTGATACACATGCAGACATATATGTATGTATGGGCATATATGAGTGTGTCCGTCTGCCTGTCTCTCTCTGTGTCTCTGTCTCTGTCTCTGTCTCTCTCTGTCTCTGTCTCTCTCTCTCTCTCTCTGTCTCTCTCTCTCTCTCTCTCTCTCTCTCTCTCTCTCTCTCACACACACACACACACACACACACACACAGAGCAGCTTCTGTGTTTCAGTATTTTTTCTGATGTCTCATAGGAAGGGAGCCACTTAGCCTGAGCAGCACCCTCCCAACCATAGGGCATTTCCCAAGCAGAGCTAGGGCCTCTAAAGAGCCTCTATAGGGTACGTGGGTCTCCTGACTGACCTTTTGATTTTCAGTATCCCTGCTCAGTCCAACCCAGGCCAGGCCGGCTCCCCCAGCCTCAGACCCAGACTTTACCTGGGTTAATTTTCTACTCCTCTCCCTTTGTCTTAACAACGTCTGCCATGGACAAACAAATCTTCTCTCCCAAGTAAACCCATTTGGGGATTATGGTAATCTTCACCCCTGATTAAAATTGCTCCGACCTGTAGCTTTGTGTTCCATCTTTCACAGCCATTGAGTTGCAATCTGAGTGTTTTGGGGCTACTCTGGGTCTGGGCCTGCCTGGGTGCTGGGCTTCCTGGGACCCCACAATGGGAGGGCATTTCCTTTGTTGCCCAGAGCCGCTGCCCATCCTCCTCCTCTCCCCCACAGCTGGCTTCTCCAGGTCCTGGAGAGCTGGGACTGTTCTTTCCCTTTCCTCACATCTAGACCTGAACACAGCAGTAGGTACAGAGTTGGGGCTTAATAAATGCTTAGTGACTAACTGGGGTCTTGTCCAGGATGAGCGGGATCCAACAGTTGAGCCTCCAATGAAAAGCAGTGGTAGCTGCAACCGCCCCAGGCTCCTCTCAGCCTCCTCAGCCTCCTCAGCAACTTCAGCCTCCTCAGTCTCCCCAGACTCTTCAGCCTCCTCAGCCTCCTCAGCCTCTTCAGCCTTCTCTGCCTCCTCAGCTTCCTCAGCCTCCTCTGCTTCCTCAGCCTCCTCAGCAACTTCAGCTTCCTCAGTCTCCCCAGACTCTTCAGCCTCTTCAGCCTCCTCAGCCTCCTCAGCTTCCTCAGCCTCCTCAGCCTTCTCTGCCTCCTCAGCCTCCTCAGCTTCCTCAGCCTCCTCAGCCTCCTCAGCTTCCTCAGCCTCCTCAGCCTTCTCTGCCTCCTCAGCTTCCTCAGCCTCCTCAGCCTCCTCAGCCTCCTCAGCCTCCTCAGCCTCCTCAGCCTCTTCAGTCTTCTCTGCCTCCTCAGCCTCCTCAGCCTCCTCAGCCTCTTCAGCCTCCTCAGCCTCCTCTGCCTCCTCAGCCTCCTCAGCCTCCTCAGCCTCCTCTGCCTCCTCAGCCTCCTCAGCCTCCTCAGCCTCCTCTGCCTCCTCAGCCTCCTCAGCCTCCTCAGCCTCCTCTGCCTCCTCAGCCTCCTCAGCCTCCTCTGCCTCCTCAGCCTCCTCAGCCTCCTCAGCCTCCTCTGCCTCCTCAGCCTCCTCAGCCTCCTCAGCCTCCTCAGCCTCCTCTGCCTCCTCAGCCTCCTCAGCCTCCTCTGCCTCCTCAGCCTCCTCAGCCTCCTCAGCCTCCTCTGCCTCCTCAGCCTCCTCAGCCTCCTCAGCCTCCTCTGCCTCCTCAGCCTCCTCAGCCTCCTCAGCCTCCTCTGCCTCCTCAGCCTCCTCAGCCTCCTCTGCCTCCTCAGCCTCCTCAGCCTTCTCTGCCTCCTCAGCCTCCTCAGCTTCCTCAGCCTCCTCAGCCTTCTCTGCCTCCTCAGCTTCCTCAGCCTCCTCAGCCTCCTCAGCCTCCTCAGCCTCTTCAGTCTTCTCTGCCTCCTCAGCCTCCTCAGCCTCCTCAGCCTCCTCTGCCTCCTCAGCCTCCTCAGCCTTCTCTGCCTCCTCAGCCTTCTCTGCCTCCTCAGCCTCCTCAGCCTCCTCTGCCTCCTTAGCCTCCTCAGCCTCCTCAGCCTCCTCAGCCTCCTCAGCCTCCTCCACCTCCTCAGCCCCCTCCAGGCAGCAGCCCCGGGCTAGGGGTCGGGCCCCAGGTCTGGCCTATTTAGCTAAGTGATTAGTTCCGGCCTCCTGCGGAACACCTCGCTGCTTTCCCCCATAATGAGCTCTAACGGGAGAGCCAGGAGGCCTTTTTCCTGTCTCCGGGAGCAGCGGCCGGTGGAGGAGGGGCCGGGAGGCCAGAAGAGAATGAGGCCAACAGCCCGGACCAGTCCCTGGGAGAGAAAAGAAAAGAATTTAAGAGGATTAGAACTAGAAAGGAAGCTTTGGGAGTCCTGGGAGGTGATGCCACTCAGCACCTCGCAATTGTTAAGAAAAGGGGATTCGCCCTCCCCCTGCCCCCTGAGCTTTGGCCCCTGCTGGGGGGGGGGGGGTAGGGGGTGGCTTGAGTCTGTAGCTTTTGGTCTGGGTTCTTTTCCTTCCCCAGAGTTGAGGGTCTTCTTCCGTTCCAGGCCATGGGGCAGGACTCTTCAGAGGAGAACCTTCCAACTAAGGAGGATGGCGGCTGCCTCTTCCCTTGCATTTGTGAATGGGGGTACCGGGGGGGGGGGGGGGGGGGGGGGCTTTGACAACTGATGGCATGTGACCCAAAGGAGAGGAGGACGATACCCAAGCCAGGGAGGGGAATAGAGATGAGGGCCTGAGGGCAGCGCTATTCTCAGGGGGCCTGCCCCAAAACAAGTCACTCTGAGGAGTGGGCAGACAAGGGGACCAGGGACCTATGGGGGTTAAGAGCCACATGTCCATTCCAGTGGCTTTGTAGCCCTTTCATTTGTCTTTTCACATCGATTTTCAGAAATACAAGATGGGCCGATACTGCCACAGCTCCCCAACCCTCTATATCGTGGGACATAAAAGTCATAGTGGGAAGAGAAATGGGGTCAAATTTTGACTTTACCACTTCTCATCTGGATGGTTTTGGGCAAATCACCTCACCCTGTAAAGCTTGACATCAAAAAGAGATGGCTTCAGATTCTGTTGAAGACACTTGGTAGCTTCAGGAAGCATTCTTCACTAAGTCTAAGCCTTCGCAAGTTTGTGGAAGGTCTTCATATACATTGCTTTGGCGTTTTAAAAATATATATTTCATTATATTCAGGTACTATAGTATGTTTTACCATCCTCCAATCAATGGGCATCTCATTTGTTTCCAGTCCTTTGCTGCTACCAAAATGGCTGCTCTAACTATTGGGGGGGATAGGATCTTTGCCCCTTGGATCTAAGTAGAGTCTTTGCTCCTCTTTGGCCATCTGGTCCATTTGCTGGGCAAGAGGTGATGGGAAGGTCATTTTAAATTCTACTTACGTCAAAGAGGTAGATGGTGCACTTTAAAGCATTGTAGAAATATCGCCAATTATTATTATCATTTTGAATGAAGGAAAATTGTGCTTCATCAAATAAATCAATACAGGCCAAAGGAATGATGGCTGAGGGAAGGTCTGCAGAACAATCTGGAAAGGAAACAGATAAAGATATGTAATTAGTGCTTGAATATGGGAGCACTCCTAAAGGGCCTGAAACCCTTTGGTTTTGTAAGCACTTTCCTAAGTATTTTCCTTTCAACCTTATTTGTGTTCTATTCTTATTGTAACTGAAAATGGTGGAAAACTGAGCTCCAGCAAATAATAATAATGATAGTATTTATGTGGCACTTTAGGGTTTGTGAAGCATTTTGCAAATATTTTTTTTCATTTGATCTTCTCAATAGCTCTAGGAGGTAGGTGGCATGATTACTTCCATTTGATCTATGAAGAAATTGAGGCAAGAAAAGAAATAAAGTGGCTAACCCAGGACTGCATAGAAAGAGGTCACATTTGAACTCAGGTCTTCCTGACTGGTCCAAGACTACATTTTCGTAGAATTCTAGTGCTCCCTGAACAGCTTCTCATTTTTTTGCATTTTTTTTCTGTTTTTTAGCAATGAATCTGGCAGACCATTTGCATTGAAATCTTATATGCTTTTCCTCTTACAGCTTATCTTAACTCCCGCCTCTGAGCTTGCACAAACTCCCTCATTCTTGGGACCCTCTTCCTCCTCACCAATGCTTCTTAGAATACTAGGTCCCTTCAAAGCTCAGCTTAGGTAGTTCTTTCTGACTTGAGTTTTCTCAACTGTTGGGACCCCAATCTGCCAAACAATGACAGAGGGAACTATATGTCCAAAGCCCAACTGGATGAGCTCTAAAGATCAGAGCCAGTTGGGTTAGGCTATATTTATTTTGCAAACTTTGTTCAATGACTTACTGGGGCTTCCAAGCTGGATAAATGCCCCAGCACTCATTAACTTGCCCACTGCTTGCCAAACCCAGGTAAGAGTGCTGGAAATGAACTCACTGTACAATGGGAATCCCAGTCTGATACACTGATTTGAAATGATCATGTCTTTGGCTTCTTCTCCATGCCAAAGGAGGGGAAAGATCTAACAGGCTCATCATAGTTGGAAAGACATGAAGTATAGTACTGGTGATGGGCTTTATGTCTGATGCCTGAAGACCAACTAAACCCTGACAGGTTGGTTTACAGGATGATGACTTTTTTGACCACTGCAACAACTGTCTTTGCACCAAAGTGCAGATGGATTACCACCTTCACCCATAGAAGGAGAAGCTATAAGATAGGTTCTTCACAGATCCTTGGTGTACTGAAATGAGATCCTACGGGAAACATTAATTAGGCCTATTTTTGAAATAACACATTCTGAATACAAGAAGTTTTATATGAATGAGCTTCACTGCAATCTCATTTTAGGTCCTTGGAGTAGAGAAGCTAAATAAGATCATTAGAATATAAGCTCCTAGAGGGCAGCACCATTTTTGTTGAAGCACTTCACCATAACTGGCACACTGTTGGTACTAGATATATGCTCCTTGAATCTAATTGGCCTGGATTAGCTGAGTACCTGGCTCACAATCACTGAGCTAGTCAACAGGCAGGGTAGAAATGGGTTCCCTGTATCCCACACCAAGTTCAGTGTCCTCTGTTTGTTCTTTGAAAAACAATTGCTTCATCAATATTTCTTGAATTGAATATTTTTTTTAAATGCAACAGTCTTTGCTTTCCTGTAAGGAAGGTGTTAAATGAGACGTTAATCTTGAGGAGGCTGAAGAGAAAGATATTAAAAATGAGGGGAAAGATTTTAGATAGAAAATAGACATTACAACCCTAGAAAGTGTGGGAAGTTTAAATAGCTTGATGATTACAAATGAAGAGGTCCGCCAGACAGTGATATTTATATCTTTTAGCTACTTAGCTATTATATATATTTCCAAAAGAAATATGAGAGGGGAAAAACAAAACACCCTAAAGCTACATGGTATTAATTTATGAAGAGAAAGAACATCTGGCTAAGGAAAATTTTATTGAAAAGATTTGGGACAAGGGGCAGCTAGGTGGCACAGTGGATAGAGCACCGGCCCTGGAGTCAGGAAGACCTGAGTCCAAATCTGGCCTCAGACATTTAATAATTACCTAGCTGTGTGGCCTTGGGCAAGCCACTTAACCCCATTTGCCTTGCAAAAAAAACCTAAAAAGAAAAGAAAAGAAAAGAAAAGAAAAGAAAAGAAAAGAAAAGAAAGGAAAAGAAAAGAAAAGAAAAGATTTGGGACATTAACTAAGGAAAGCTGTCTTTCTGTTCCCCACCCTATACTCAAGTCACTCCTAGTGACTGAGGGTCGATCAAAGCTGCCTATTGAGGAGCAGACTCAGGAGACTAGCACAATGATCTGACTAGCTGAGATACCAAGCCCTGAGAATGGTGACCTACTGGTCCAGGCAACCACTTCAGAACATACCATCAAGAATTCGACTGGCTCTTCCAATCGAAACACTTCACTCTAGGAGAGGCAAGTTCAACTGAGCTTTCAGTCTCACAGAGATACCCTATTCTGCAAAGAACAGAACCTTGAAGAGCCATTCCTCACCATTATTGTGAACTTTGTAACAACTCTTTGGAGAAAGGAAGAACAGTGAGGTCTTGTAGAGTTGTGTGTGTATATATATATATATATATATGTGTGTGTGTGTGTGTGTGTGTGTGTGTGTGTGTGTGTGTGTGTGTGTGTATATCCTACAAGACCTCAACTGGCTTTGATCTTTAGAGCTCATCCAGTTGGGCTTTGGACATATAGTTCCCTTTGTCATTGTTTGGTAGATTGGGGCCACAACAGTTAAGAAAAATCAGGTCAGAAAGAAATCCCTAAGCTGAGCTTTGAAGGGACCTAGGATTCTAAGAAGCATTGGGTGAGGAGGAAAAGGATCCCAGGAATGAGGGATGTGTGTGTGTGTGTAGAGAGATATAGAGATAGATCTCTCTCTCTCTCTCTCTCTCTATATATATATATATATATATATATATATATATATATATATATATATATGTATGTATATATATCCTACAATCACTGCCATTTTATTTGGGTCGATTAGGATATACTTGGGGGGGGTTCTAGTACAGTAGAGTGTCAGTACAGTAGGGTCGTCACCTACCTACTGATCCCTAAAACACCACAGGCAGCAGGAGTCACTCTTTTAGGATCTCTAGGATCTAGCACATTAGTGAGTTGGGCATGTGAGCCCTGAGGGGAAGATATAACATTTATTTTATCAGTAGGTTTTGTCCTTGTTTTTATATTTTGGATGCAGATCTACATAATATATGTCATAAGACTGACTCATAAGATCATAGATTTAGTCCTGGAAGGGAGCTCAGAAGATGTCTATTGTAGTCCTCTTGTTTTACAGAAGAGGAAACTGAGACCTGTAAAGTTCAAGTTCACAAGATACTAGACTTCAGAGTCATGATTTGAATCTAGGTCCTCTGATTTGAAACCTAACACTCTGTTGCACTGCTCACTGTTCCGTCAAGTGAGATGACTTTCAGTTCACTAGGACAAAAAGCACCAGAAAAAGACTGATCGCCACAGCTGAAAAGATTTTATTTATAGGACATAATAATCTATTCATTGGTTTATGGAAACCAGATTCTCCAGGGGAATCACAAGTCGTCCCCATAATGTTGGGGCTTCTGATTTAGTTGACAGATAGTAAAATCCCATATAGCTAAATGAATAATTAATGATTACCAGAACTGGAAGGGCCCACAAATTCTGGGATTTGTAGCTAAGGCTTGGAACCAAGAAATGTTCAAGATTTTCTCGTCGAATCTCAATTGGTCAATCCATCAATGAACATTTATTAAAGACCTATAACATGCCTAAGCTATGGGGAGACAAAAAGAGGCAAAAAAAAAAAGGCAATCTAACAGGGGACACAATCAGCCAAAACATATATAAAATAAGCATGAACAGCAGAGCAATGATGCTAGAATCAAGAGGAGTTGGGAAAGACTTTCTGGAGAAGATGGGATTTTAATTGGGACTTAAAGGAAGCGAGGAAAGTCAGTAGGCAGAGATGAGGAAGGAGGACAGGCTTGGAACCCAGATATGGAGCATCTTGTTTGAGAAACAGAAAGGAGGTCATAAAACATGTGGTTTTTTTTTGGACAGAAAATTTTTCTTCAGAGGACTGGATTAAATAAACCACTGAGGGCTGAGATCCTGACCATCTCTAGAGGCAATCTTTCTAGCTGGAGTAGGAAAAAAACACAATTCTCTCTCCTCTGAACTTAGGCAATATGGTGTTCCAATGGCCAATCAGGAAGTAGAGTCAAATCAGGAAGACCTAAGTGCAAATTATGTATCAACCACTAGCTGTGTCAATTATTCTATATCTCAATTTCCTCATCTGTAAAAATGAGAAAAATTCCTAACCTTAGGATTATTGTGAGCATAAGGTATTTGTATAACATCTTTTAAACAGTAAATGCTATTATTTCAATTATTATTATTGAAAGTTATTATTTCCACTTTGGAGATCAGTCCTCATACGTACTGCAGAAGAACACCGATTATTCATCCCCAAGGGTTGTCCTATCCTAGGAGGACCCTCGCCTTTGGTCAAGGCTAAAGAGGAAATTAAAGTATGAATGTTCTTAGGATCCTAGGTTTGAAGGTGGATGGGAACACAATCCCCTATGTTTATTGGTGAGGAAACTGAGGCTCAGGAAAGTTAGATGACTCCTTCAGCATCAGAAAGGCCATAAGTAGCAAGGTCAGGGTTTGTATCCAATGCTTCTGAGTCAAAGAAAACAAATACCTTATGAACTAAAGGAGTTCTTATCCTAGAGACTATGTACCTATTCTGTTCCTTTTAAAACTTATTTGAGAACTATTTCAAGATAATTGGTTTACTTCACATTTAGAAACAGTTTCAAGGTAATCATTGTTCTGCCAAAGAGAAAGTCCAACTGTGGAGAACCCTGCAAAGACTACCCCCTCCAACCTCCTAACCCCCAACTGAGAAGAGCCACTTGGCCCTTTTAGCCATTAGACAGTGAGTCTTTTTCCATTTCTTGGTGATTTTTTTTCTCACTCTTTCTAAGCAAAAGTTGAGAGTGAGGTCCTTGCTCTGCAGTGGAAAACATTTTAGCCTGGCACTTATCACCGAGGTGGTGTGTGCTAAGTGTCCCATTTATGGGGGCCTCTTGGTGGGGACAAGAACACTCAAATCTAAGTAATGCTCTCTTCCAGAGAGAGTGGGATGAACCTCTTCAGAACTGCAGTGAAGCAATTTTGCCCTTTTATTCCAGTTCCCAGCTGGAACATCTAGCCCAATCCCAGTCCACAAAGAGGGAAATTGTAGGAAGAAACATGCTCTGGCTACACTGTCAAGAATCAGGTGCTTAGAACTCTTAATTTTTCTCGGTCTTTCCCTCTACTTGGCAAATATTGTCGTAACTGGAAAACTGGGCAGGATGAATGAGGGAACCATTAAATACGTTTCAGCATCATGGAAGGAGGCTGTGAAGTAAATGAAAACCAATTCCTCAGCCAAATGGCTTTAGAACTGACACTCATGGTTTTGTTTAGGGGCAAAGGAAAACTATTTGATTCCACACACCATTATCACTTTGTTATTTGTCCTTCTGGGGACTTGTCCTCCTCTTCATTTGTTTCTGTGATATTAGACACTTTATTAACATGCAGGCATGGCTTTAATTAAGAATAAGCAAAGACCTTCTGCATCTTTGGAAGATTATAGATGTTATGCAGAGCTTTCTATATGCTGGAAATGGAGAGCCAGAATTGTCCTTGAGGTCATGAAGACCTAAGTTTAAATCTAGCCTCTGATACGTTCTGACTGTGCGACCCTGGAGAAGTCAATTAACCTCTCAATGTTGCAGGGAACACTCTAAGAATAGGCTTGAAAAAAAGGTTTCAACCTGCATTGATAGAGGGAGTTCCCCAGGCTATTGAAATCACAGAACCTTAACACTCATTATTTCATTTGCTCCTCATAATCACCCCGTTTGAGAGTCCTCTTGTCATCATCATTCTCAATTTCATTTTATGGGAAGGGTCACTGAAGCCATCAGGGTTCCACAGTTGATCAGTACCAGAAGGAAGACTCAAACCTAGATTGTCCAACCCCCAAATCCAACATTATTTCTATTACTTCCCATTGCTTTTTTTTTTTTAGGTTTTTGCCGGACAATGGGGTTAAGTGGCTTGCTCAAGGCCACACAGCTAGGTAATTATTAAGTGTCTGAGGCTGGATTTGAACCCAGGTACTCCTGACTCCAAGGCCAGTGTTCTATCCACTGTGCCACCTAGCCACCCCTTCTTCCCATTGCTTTTCAATTTAAATCCTAGAATTTCAGGGTCACAAGGGACCAACCCTGAAATTCTAGGATTCCAGAGACCTCAGAGGCTATCTACTCTAACCCTATCCCAATAAGAACCTATCTACCACATTTCTAATAAGAGGTTATCTAGCTTTTGCTTAAATAAACTCACTCCACTTTTGCTCTTTGTAATGTTAAGATTATAGCTAGGTTCAAGGGTTAGAAGGGGCTTCAGGGCCAATCTAATCCAGTCCTATGATGAAGAAACTGAAGCCCAGGGCAGTGACTTGTCCAAAGACACACACTAAGCAATGGAGTTCTTTGACTTCAAATTCTGAATTTTCTTCAATGTACACTTTAAGTCCATTTACAGAACATATATGAATCACAACTGCCATTTTTTCCAGAGTTTGGTGATATCTTCTTGTATGTTGAAAGGAAGAGTAAGGAAAGAAAAAAAAAACAGATTGAATGATAACTAAGCACAGAGACTACCAAGGAAGTACTAACAGTCTGGACATAAAAATAGGGTTAGTCATTTGTCTTCAATTAGCTCTGACCTGTTTTTTCTTGTCTGAATCTGAAGCATATTTGAAATGAGAATTGAAGTCATAGACTTTTTTTGCAAGGCAATGGGGTTAAGGGGCTTGTCCAAGGCCACACAACCAGGTCATTATTAAGTGTCTGAGGCCGGATTTGAACTCAGGTCCTCCTAACTCCAGGGCCGGTGCTCTATCCACTGTGCCACCTAGCTGCCCCGAAGTCATAGACTTTTGCTGATTCTATTCCCCCCTTGCTATTTCCTAATGGAAGGAGATGAATTGACAGGGTCAAAGATTGATAAACTGGTTTCCCAGAACCTTCTAGCAGGGGATGGGGCAGGGTTCTCATAAAGTCATACAGGTTCCTTTGCTCAATGCACGTGTGTCATTGTCTGGCTTGATCACACCTCTTCTCTCTTTGGACTCAGTTATTCCTAGGGATATAGCAAAGACTTCTATTTTTTCTTCCAGTTACTGACTGCTTTCTTATAAGTTAGTCAAGAACTTAAGACTGCATTGAAAGCCTTCAGAGAGGTGTGTGAGATCGCCTAGAGCCCTAAACTTAGCTGCCAAGAGAAAGGAGGGCAGGAGCCACCCATTTTATCTACTTAATGGCCAATGTTGGCAATCTTAGCCCAAGAGCTGATTGCATAACCCAAAATTGTGACTAGAATGTTTTATAGCCAAGTAACATTAGTACATGGCAATACTTAACTGTCAACAAATACATTTCTGGACTATGAATTCAAATCTTACTATTTGAAAAATACTTTGGAAACTCTGAAGCCCATATACATGCTACTGCTATTCAGTGTCCTGTGATGGGTTCTTTCCTTTGAGTGGGTGAACTTAAGAAAGAGAAAACACAAGGAAAAGGGAATATGGTAGAGTCAGAAAGAGGGGGGCCTAACAATTTATAGGAGCCTTGATGTCTAGCTGGAAGGGAGCTCAGAGGTCACCAAACCTCTTTTTACAAAGAAACAATCTAAGACCCAGAGGAATTCCATATACCACTCAAGATCACAAAGATGGAAACACAAGGACACATTAGACTCAGGTTCTTCAAACTTCAGACTCAAGAATTAACAAGTCTGTCTCAGAATAGGAAGAGATGTGGAGATCACCTCATGCAGCCTTCTCATTTTATGGATGAGGAAATTGTACCCAAGAAAAGGGAAGTGACTTTCCCATCAACATAGAAGTTGTTTGTCATTTGTTCTTCAAGCTGAGGGTTTGAGCCCAGAGTCCTAACTCCCAACCAAGAATTCTTTCCATTGCATCATCCAACTACTGAAGAAAGTATTAGAGAGATGACATGAATGGTTTTGAGAGCCAGTGGTGGGACCAAAGGCAAGCAGTCTAACTTCTCAGTCCTTAGCTTTGTCATCACAGGGAGGGCATGTAAGGATCAAATAAGATAATGGAAAGTCATTTCTAACTAGAAAATAAAACATCAGCAAAATAATCTTGGAATCAGTACCTCTGAATTTGGTGCATAATCCCAGAATGGCCTTGAATTCACTCTAAGATAGTTTTTAAAAAAGCCAAAGAAAGAGAGAAAGGGGGACAGAGAGGTAGAAAGTGAGGGTTAAATAGGGAGGGTCTCCTTTATGCCAAATCATACAATCTCAATGGAAGAGACCTCAGAGGCAGAGATATAACTAGGGAGAGAAGAATGGGATTTTTCCTCAGAGCACTCAGATTCTGAGGCTACTTTGAGGATGCTCCGGCAACAACGTAGCTGAGCATCTCATTAGTAACAAAAAGCATAGGGATTAAACTATGATTCCATGGCTATGGGGAATGGCCTGATGAGCAGATTGTCTACCAATGCAAGCCAACACTATCTCTGCAATGTAAAACCTTAGAATGATGCATAGGATCCTGAGAAAGCACAGGACTTATCCAGGGTGACACAGTTAGTATGTACTGGAACTCAGGTCTTTCTGACTTTAAAGCCATCTCCCTAGCCACTGCATTGCATTGCCTCTTTAGCAAGAATAATCAGTTAAAATAGAAAGGTAGATGGTACTGTGCTTAGAGTACCAGACTTGGAGTCAGGAGACCCATCATCTTGAGTTCAAATCTGTTCTCTCCCAGCTGTGGGAACCTAGAAGTCACAACCCTGCTTCCCTCATTTCCCACAAAATGAATGGGAGAAGGAAATGGTAAAATTACTCCAGTATCTTTGCCAAGAAAACCTGAAATGGGGTCATGAAGAGTTGGAAACAACTGAAATGGTCTCTCTCCTTTGGCCCTCCCAGTCCCTAATCTCAATATTTTTTCCATATTACCCTCCCTCAACTGACTGCCCTTAAAAATCAGTTTTTAAAATATCTTTTATTCTTGCACTGAGTACAGTTTATTCTACTTTAGCTTTCCACAGAAGCTATTTAGGCCAAACCATACCTGAACAATCTTTTTTACAACTATAATGGGGGTGGGGGCAGGGAGGAGAGAAGGGGCTGAGCAGTGAGTGACAATCCTTAGAGCATATGGGGATTAGTCTTTCCTGGGGGCAGCTAGATATTGAAGGTGATAGAGCACTGGCCTTGAGATGGGGAGGATCTGAGTTCAAATTCATCTCAAACATTTATGAGCCATGTGACTTTGGGCAAATCACTTCACCCTGCTTGCTTCCCATCCAGGGCCATCTCCAGTCATCCTGATTTATATCTTGCCACTGGACCCAGATGGCTCAGAACTTAGCATAGCACCCCCATCACTCAAATCCAATTCACATGTATGTAATGGTTTTCTTTGAAAAATGAAAGGCAAAACATTCATCAGAGGATGTGCCCCAATCCAATTTGTGAAGATTTGTGAGCTTACATCTGTTCATATGGTAGTATAGAGTCTCAGTGGCTGGGGAGGAGGATTTGAAAGCACATCAAATGTCTCTCATTTTCTTCTTTGGGAGCTTTTGTGTGAGGAAAGCAGCAGATTCTATTTCCTATGTGACTTCTATTTGCCTAGATGTGGAACCTCAGATTCTTTTGGCAATTTTTTTTATTCCACAAAAATCCCAGGTATAAAGAATTTGGAGACAGATTTAACTATCTCAAGGGACACTGGGGACTTCAGGTTATTGGCAGAGCCTTCAGAGGTCCCCTTAGCAACCAAAACTCTGATAGCAGGAATAGTTAAGCCCAGTTAGAAGTCAGACAGGGGAGTGACCTGATTGACCTACCCACCTACTAGTGGTTTGACTCATCATTTTTGGACATTATATCCTGCAAAGAGTTGGTCAGCTGAGCCAGAGGAAAAACGAAGTACAACAGTCAGAAGTAAGCAGACTCGAATAGGACTCTTAAAAGAGAGAAAATAGCTCTCAGAGTCAGGAAACACAAGAGATCCCTTGATCCCACAGGTTTTCTTTTTTCTTTTCTTTTTAACTATTAATTTCTTTCTTTTTCCAACTACATGTAAGAGTAGTTTTCAAAAGTCATTATTTTTTACATTTTTCTCCCTCCCTCATTTGTCTGCCCCATCCCCCTGAAGCAATATCATATAGGCTCTGTATCTAAAACAATGCTAAACATAGATTCATATTAATCATGATGGGAGAGAAGAATCACATCCAAATGGAAGAAAAAAATGAGAGAAGAAAATGAACATAATTTATAAGATAAATTTTGAAACAATTGAACATAGTAAACTTTGGTCTACATTTAAATTCTACAGTTCCTTCTCCGGATATGGATGATATTTTCCATCACAAATCATTGGAATTGTCTTTGATTATTGTACTGCAGAAATGGTCATGTCCATCATGGTTGATCCATTATGTTGTTAGTGTGTACAATGTCCTTCCGGTTCTGCTCCCTTCACTTAGCATCAGTTCATGCAAGTCTTTCCAGGCTACTCTGTGGTCCTGTACCTTCATGATTTCTTATAGAATAACAGTGTTCCATCATATTCACAGGTCACCATTTGTTCAGTCATTCCCCAATGGATGGGCATCCCTTCAATTTCCAATTCTTTGTTACTGTGAAAAGAACTGCTATCAATATTTTTGTGAATGTGGATTTTTATCCTTTTTCATGATCTCTTTGGGATACAGATCTAGTAGTAGTATTGCTGGATCAAAGGGTATGCAGAGTTTCATTGCCCTTTGACCATAATTCCAAATCCCACAGGTTTTCTATGTGTGTGTGCCTCAATCTTTTTGTGCTTCAACTTTGAGTTCTTATGTACATATGTGTTAATATGTATATATGACATATATATGTATATATATGACAGATGGTCTATCTCTGACCTGAGAGATATTTTTTATAATTTCTGACCTCCATGTGAAATATCCCTTTATAAAAGCTAATTGGTATCAATTGGTTGATTGATATTGAAGGAGCCATATTGAGGGAGGGTCACGAGCAATGGTATGAAAAGTCACAATCTTTAAGTGTTACCCCAAGAACCCTGAGAGGCAAAGTAGGCAGCCTGTTTCTGGGGCCACAGGTGGCCAAGGAGTGAGAGATGAGAGAATGAACCCAGAGGAAATGTTGCCCAGCAAATATAAGGCATCATCTAGCCCTAGCTTGAAGCCTTCCAGTGAGGATAACTTACCTGTGACTAAGATTTTATTGACCTCAAACTTTCAGTCTTTCCTATTTCTATCTTCATAGGATGGCTGAGCAGAAGATCAAGCAAGGACTCCTTTTACACATGAGAATTCTTTTTTGTTTGTTTGTTTTTGTTTTTTAGGTTTTTGCCAGGCAAATGGGGTTAAGTGGCTTGCCCAAGGTCATACAGCTAGGTAATTATTAAGTGTCTGAGACCAGATTTGAACTCAGGTACTCCTGACTCCAGGGCTGGTGCTCTATCCACTGCACCACCTAGCCACCCCATAGAGAATTTTTTCAAACAGCTTTCAAACATTTTTAAGGTTCTACTATGTACAGGGGTGCTGGGGAGTGATCAAAATCAATGAAACGGTCCTCTCCTTCAAGAACTGTTATTCCATCATATTGAAAGAACCTACAGACATGGAAATCATTGAAAGCAAATAAGCTTAAGAAATTTTGTCCATTTCCATTCCAAATATGTTCATTTCTGAGTTAGCATCAAGACCACTACCAGCTGGCATGATCAGGAAAGTTTTATGTAGTAGGTGAAGGAAAGCAGGAAGTCCAAGAGGCAGGAACAATAGGAGAGAGATTGCATGATAGTCATGGAGGACAGATAGCTTGTGCAAAGGCATAGACTGGATGGAGCATCAGGTGTGAGGAGCAGTAAGTAGACTACTTTGATGGGGCTTTGAAAGTGAAAGAAGTTAAGTCTAGAATGGTAGAGCAGTGCTAGACTATAGGGACTTTAAAGGAAAAATAAATGTTTGTGGTTTATATTAGAGACAATAGGGAGCTATTAAATTTCTATCATCAGGAAAGAAAAACAGTCCACTTGGCAGTTGTTTGGAAAATATGTAAGGGTGGAAAGTAATTTAATTTCTCAATCAACTCCATCTCACTAAAAATAACCAAGATACATGATGCCTTTAGCAAGTGCAAACACTTCTTTCAAATTTATCAATAAATTGGTTGGTCAAAGCCAACTCTAATAAGTTAGGGAGCAAAATGCTCTGACCAGAAGTGTTGGTCACTCCCCTTTGGGATTTTTAAAAAACAACAGGTTAGTTCAGCATTAGAAATACCAAGGACAGATGAATCTAAAGAGAGCAGATTTAGCCAAGTGAATTGTTTTGGGGAGGGAGGAGAGAGGTTCCATCTCCCCCTGAATTGCTTTGATAAGAGAATGACTTTGTGAATGTCAAAAGGTTGGTAGAGTTTGGACTCCCCATGGGTGGCCCAGTGGGCAGCAGAGTGTTGGTAGAAGTTTAATGACCATCTCTCAAAAATATACCTATATGACACACTTTTAAGTTTACTTAGCATTATTCACATTTCCTCCTCTACCTTTCAAGCTTTGACTTTTAGCATTTTCTGAATTCCAAAGTATAAATGCTCACACTAAAAATTTAATAATCGACTCATGCAAGCAATCTGAACTGGCCCCAGTTCACTCCTGCTTAGCAGTGGATGATACTGTATCTGTTTTTGCGAGTTGGGGATAAACCAGATACATTAAATAAAAGCAGCTTCAGGACTGGGAATTTCAAGAAGTCTCCAAGGAAATTCATTGAATGAGGATCTGAGTACTCATCTCACCAAATTCATTTTCAAATGCGATCCAGCCAGTAGCCAATAGAATTATGTTCTAGTTACAGGACATATAGGATGTGGGATCTTGGTTAAGGGTTAAACTGGTCAGTAGGGGTTTTCCCAGGGCCAATCCTGGGAACTTGACTTGATTAGCCTCAAACACTAGAATATACTCCAGTTCCTACTTTGCTGGGCTTTCTCCCAACATTTTGAAACCCATGAGTTCTCCATTGCTTCTCTGGTTTTTCTTTGCCTAGAGAGAAGAAAAAATAGACATCACAGGGCCACAAACAGGATCATTTATTTCTGGGTGTTGGCCACTGACTTAAGTTCTTTCTCCACCCAGAGAATTTTAGTAATGGAAATATTTAATTCTCATTTGAGGGGAACAAAGAGAGAGGAAGAAGGAGAAAAAGAGGGAATGGGAGAGAGAGAGGGGAGAGAAGAGAGAGGGGAGAGAGAGAGAGAGAGAGAGAGAGAGAGAGAGAGAGAGAGAGAGAGAGAGAGAGAGAGAGAGAGAGAGAGAGAATATAAATCTGGCCATTTAATGCCTTTTGAATGCACAATTCCATTTCAGTAGACAATTACAAGTCCATTTCTTCACTACACTAATAAGGCTGTTCTTGACTTTCTCTACCAAAATATTAGAGTATGTTGTAATAAATAATGTTGTGATGAAAGTGTTGAGTGTAAATATAACATCTGTATGTCATAAAATATGTTTTATTCTGAGCTGGATTTTTGCTTCCTGTATTGTACTTCTGCCATGCCTAGCTGTCCATCTTTAATAAGCCAAGGAAATAAAAAATAAAGGGAATCAATGGAAGGATTCTATAGTACATATCTGGATTCCCTGAAGTGACGTCCCTCTCTTCCAATCATTGGGTGCTTCCAGAAGAAGGTGAATCAAGAGCCCAGCTTCCCAGAACTGAACCAGCATTGATGAACCTATTTTATAGTCTAATCTGTTTATATGTTGTATCTCTCAACACAATGTAAGCCCTTTGATTGCAAAGACTTTTGTCCATGTTGATGTTTTATTTATCCCTTTAGCTCATTGCCTCACCCAGAATGGGTTGCATAGGATTGTTGACTTTCATATATTTTCTTCTCCTATGTGAAATAATTAGTAGAAATTATTAGCAGAGAGATGACTTTTCTTTCCTTCTCCCCCCCCCCCCAATAACTCAAAATGTGTTACCATGGGAATCTGATAACTATGTTGACAAATGAAGGTGCTAACTCCCAGGGGTCTGAACTGCAAAATGTTCTTCGAGATGATTCACAAGGAAAGAAGAAAGATTGCCCCAGGTAAGGAAAGTGGAAATCTCAGTGAGGGGCTCCCTGAATATGCTTACTTCTGCCATGACTGAGCTAAGTCAGGGTTGCTATGGAGCAGAATATGACTAACTAATCTCTCATCACTGGGTCATTTTAGACATTCTGTACTTGGACACTCAAGCAGAGTAATAGGTAAAGGATATTTTTGGAATGTGTGAAAGCGAAGATTAGGAACGAGCTTATTGGAAGTACTGGAAATTGTGAATAATGGATGCTGACCTTTAAGTTTGGCAATGTGCTTTGGTTACATGATCTTTTTTTGTGGTTGATAAGTGGGGGACTATGGCCATGAAGTATTGCCTCCTTGCTCAGAAGGTATAGCAGACCTACATTCTTATGAGTCACTTGATTTTGATTCACAAATTTTCTTTGTTACAAAGGATATTCATTTGAAGCAGTAGGAGGAGGAAATACATGGAAATGTCCATCTTGTAAAAAAGTAAAGGCATCAATAACTTATTTTGAAAAAGAAAAATAAACAAATCATGTAACTGTGAGGTAGGTATTATCATCACTCTACTGATAAGAAAACTGGACTTCAGTGTACTGAAGAAGGACTTTGGTTTTAGATGATAAGTGCAATAATTAGGATTTGTACTCAGATCTCCAGACACCAGAGCCCACTTTCTTTCAACTATACCCTTTCTAGTTTCCTTTACCTGGTAATAGTAAGTTTAAAGTAAATTTTTTTTCATAAAGTATCTAAGACTGATAAATTGAACTAAGTCTATGACTCTGGTCTTGCATTTTGAGAAAGTTGGAAATTGATAATTCTAAGAATATTTACTTTTTTCACCTCTGGCTAATTTTAAAACATTTCTGGATAATTCTCACTTGCAACTAATTAATTAAAAACTAACAATACATCAACCAACAACTTGCAAGGAAAATACACATTACACATAGGTGAATAGAGTGTGTTTTGCATTGTTTGAGTCAGAAAGTTCTCTAAATATAAGAGAATTCTAAGTCAGGTAATAACCTGGGAGACGTAGTAGACTGATTTTCATTTTAAATGTTTGAATTTGATTTATCTCATGAAGCCAAGAGTGTATTAAAAGCCTAAGATAATGGTTTAAAACTTGGCCTTCCTAGACTGGGAGCTGTTCACCCTCCAATAGAAGACAACTATCCATGTTCCCACTGGAAACATCAACATGTAAGATAAACTAAGATTTGTTTCACAGAGGAATGATCTGAAAATCCTGGGAATAGTGGACTTTATTTTTCCTCTGAAAAAATAAGAGTGTTATATATATGGAGATAAAATATAGTTTTTTTATGATTTTGATAATGCTTCATCTGCTTTTAAGAGAACATAAAGTAACCAGTGAAATGATGGATTCTAGGTATTGATCCATTTGCTGATGGGGCTGAGACATCAGTGAATTAACTAGGGTCTTGGGCTACCTTCATTATTTCATTATCATGTGGATTATTATTATTTTTAAGCTTTTTAAAAGGGACTTTAGGTGACAATAGATAAAGAACAATACGGTTGTGATTTGTCTATAGATTTGAAATGCATTGTTTTATTTATCCTAATTTATTATTAAGCAGGTATAGCTAAATGATTTTCTTCTCTGTTGCAATATTTCCTATTAATTTATGTTGTCAGTATATTTATAAATTTTGAGGTTTATTAGACAGTAATTAAAAATACCATAAATATGGATTTTTGCTGATCTTTAAAGCAGGAAATATTTCCGAATGGCCTATTTAAAACCAAGACCATTTAATGCACTGTGACTTTAATGTTACATCTAGTAATATTCTCACCTTACAATTGTACAATAATATCATCCATTCAAAGAAAAGAGAGCTCATGAGTGATCATTTTTCATTTAGGAGACTAGAAACATAAATTAAGTGACTTAGTCAAGATTGCATGATTAGAATGGATATCTGGTTTTTTGAATTCCATTTCATTTTGCCAGCATATAAGACATCTTCAGTGAAAGGAAACTAGAATAGTAGAATGCTTTGGGGGTCAACATAATACAGATTATAGGCTTCAGAGTCAGAGGACCTGAATTCTAATCCTTACTCTGTTATTAAAACTCCCCATGTAACTTCTCTGAGTCTCATTTTATTCAAAGGGTAAAATGGGAGGAATGGACTAGGTTGCTTCTGTTGACCCTTAAGGTTATACAACTGTAGTCACATTATGGTTCTGGGACTGGAGGGGATCTGGGAGTTTATTGAGTTGAAATTTACTGTCATTTCCATCAGGTTCATCAAATAGCTGGTGACTGGGCCATGGTTTAAAAATCAGAGACTTCCCTTTTTTCCCAACTAATTCTGAAGGCCTCCCTAAGATTACTTCATATCCTATCAGTTAGGCTCAGAGCTTTTTGTGACCATAGGCATCCTTTTCTACAGCAGAAAGGGAATGTGATCAGGTCTCTCTAAAATCTAAACTGTCTAATTCCTTGCACAATATTTTGCAAACATAGTAGCCACTTAATATGTTTATTTATGTGCACCAAATTGTTGATTTCAGATGATCATTTGTTTAGTGTATTTTAGTGAGGATTCCTTTTGTTTATGGACTGAACTACAGAGCTGCTATAGTATTTTCCAATTCAAAAATTCAGTGAATTGATGACTATTTGGAAACAGGCTAACTACTTAAGACAATGAAAAAGAAAAATTCCAGATGAGATAATAAATCTAAGGATGTGGAAAGAAAGAAGTCCAATGGATTTTTAATTTTTCATTCATTTCATCTTATCACAGAGCAAGTAATAGATTAACAAAAAAGTTTCATTTGTAAAGCATCAGTAGTGAATGTGCAAGAGACCAAACAACACGGCGGCTTCTGAGAACTCTGAAAGGTCTTGACTAGGAAGCATCTTTTACCCTTTATGTTGAAGAGGGCGGCTCACAATGTACTGTCTAGTATATTAGTGAACACTTAAAAACACTTGGTGCCTTTCCTTTTCCCAAGGGCAGTATCATGCAGAGTAGTTCCGATGCACAGAGATAACTTTAACAAAATGTATTGTAATTTATAAGAGATTATTTACAGTTACTACCAGGGATAGCCTCAGTACTCATCTTCCATGCCCATAGCAGGCTGCACCCAATGCAGTAGCTCCATACAACCAAAGTCTCAGAGCCCCTCAAGGCTCTAACACATACCATTGGAGAGAAGGAGTCACTATGATGCCATCAGGAAACTGTCCTATTATCCTATTATTTACCTTCAGTGAAATGAAGAAATTTTCTAAAATCACCTAATAAAAAGTGAGGAATAAAAGGCCAGGATGTAGGGAGCTTAACCCTAATGGTATCACCTAAGAAGGTGCCTTAAAAGAAGGCTAAGGCCTGGGACCAGACTAGTCAAACTAGATTTCATTAACTTACAGCCAGACAGAGTGCATCTCCCATCATGGATCAAGGTCCCTGGAAGGAGTTGTGCGAGTTTCTTCTCTACTGTCTTCTCAAGCCTATTGAGTGTGTTCCTTCCATTTGTTTGGGACCACTGTGAGCAACCACTTAGTGTTGTACATTTTCTTCAAAGGATTGTTAACTTTGCTGTTGTGGAAAGACCAAACACACATTTTCTTCAATTGCTCTGAAACTTTTTCTCCCCTATACCACCATACCATCTGGAGAAGCAAATTCAAAACTTAGATCACTTCCTCCACAGCATCAATGAGTTCTCATTTCACTTTTCATGGGTACATATTCATAATGGGCATATAGCCCATTGGTTCCAGGCTTGTCACAATACTTAGCCTGAATTCTGATTCCTGAATCTCACTCTCCAGGGGTCAGAGGTTCTATCTTTGCATCTGGAGCTTAATATGTAAATATCTCTATCTATATATCTATATGTATGTATGGATTCTGGTACAATACTAAATAAAAACAAAAATACACTAAAAATAAAAGCAATAACACATTAATATAAAATAACTCACAAAAAGAAATACTTTTTTTTAGGTTTTTGCAAGGCAAATGGGGTTAAGTGGCTTGCCCAAGGCCACACAGCTAGGTAATTATTAAGTGTCTGAGACTGGATTTGAACCCAAGTACTCCTGACTCCAAGGTCAGTGCTTTATCCACTACGCCACCTAGCCACCCCAAAAAGAAATACTTTTAAAAGATATATCACTGGGTTATAAACTGTCTTGCAAGCAATTTCATAGCATCACAGGATTCCATGAGGGTCCTCATGGAAGGAGCTTCTAATCCAATTGAAACACGAAAGAGTTCCTTTTGTATCATACCAGATAAGTTACCCTCTAGTTTTTGTTGAAGACCTCCTGGGAGATGCCCACTATATCCCAAGGCAAATCCCTTTACTTTGGAGATAACCTTAATAATGAAGACATTTTTTCTGTCCTTCAACCTGACAGGGTCTCTTTCTCTCTCCTACCTTCACTCCTAAGTACTGCTCAAGCAAATTGAAGTCAATCCCCTTTCTACTTGATAGTCCTTTCATTGTTTGAAGATAGTCACCATTCCCTGTTGCCCCAATTATTCTCTTTTCTAGGCTAAATATTTCAATGCAAAGGTAATCCTTGGATGGGAATTTTCCTCTGGATGTTCTCCATCTTATGAAAGTCCTTCCTCAAATGCAGGGCCTGAAAATAAGCAGGGCACCCCAGTGGAGTTTGGGTTGGGTTCCAACAGAGGACAGTAGGACTCATCTTCCTAGACCTGGCCACTGTGCAGTCTCAGGCTCCATTTGCTTCCCCCATCCCAGATTCTGTTACTATATGGTTGATAGTTCATCTCGTTAAACCTTATACTGAACAAACTCTTACTGTTGGGCTAGAACTTTAATCCCTTAATTACAATTCTTAATATAGCACCCTTAAAAATAGAGAATTGTAATCCTTTGAAATAAGCTCTTAGGTCGTGTTAATAATTACTGCATTTTTTCTTAAAGCCCTTTATAACTTTCTCTTGGTGTCACATCATTCCCTCAGAATAGAATAGAAACAACTCCCCCATTTCATGGATGGGAAAACTAAAGTTTGAAGCAATCTTTCTGCTGATAACCACATGCTTTACCAGAATCTCCTGTCCATTCAATTTTCCTATATACTATTTTATCCTTAATCTGCCCTTGGATCTCTCTTGACCTTAGTCCTCAAATCCTTCCTATTATACTGGGCCTATCCTCTTCCTCAACGAGTCTTGGATAGCTTTCCCAATGATCAGTCTACTGCTAAGCCTCAATATTTCACCTGAATATTTCAGTCACTGGTTGGATGTATGGAGTAAAGGAGAAAGAAGAGTCAAAGATGTCTCGAAGGCCAGGGTGTCTTAGAGGATAGTAATACTAATAATCGAGATAGGTACAAATTTTAATAAATTTTAATTCATTAAATATTTCACAATCTTCACAATAACTTCAAAGTTTTAGGTTTAGCAAGATCATGTTAAATATATTTCCACATTAGTCATGAAAGAAGAATCAGAATGAAAGGGAAAACTATGGGAAAGAAAAAATAGAAAAAAAATAAAAAAGTGAAAATAGTCTGCTTTGATCTGCAATCAGTCCGTGTTTCTTTGCTGAAGGGCATTTTCCATAGTAAGTCTTTTAGAATTGGCTTTGCTCATTGTATTGCTTAGAAGAGATAAGTGGAACATAGTTCATTGTCACACAATGCTTTGCTCTTATGAAGTTGACATCTTCCTAGGGAGTTAAAACATAAACACCAATAACACAGATACACAAAGTGGTACAACAGAGTTTTAAGAGATAGACAGCACCGGGGAAACTGGCAAAAGTAGAAAATATATTATGGAGAAAATGGCATCTGAGTCAAGTTTTCAGGGCAACAAGAGAATTTTTCTGAACTTAACACTCAAAGAAAGAATGCATTCTAGATATGGGCAATAGCCTGAGCAAAGAGTCTGAGATGGAAAATAGAAGACTGGAATATTAGGGACAAAGAATCACTAGTTTTCTAGGAAGAGGAAATATATGTGGTTATTATGGAGAGTAATATTAGATGTGGAATAGGACTGGGAAGACTGATGGGAGCTAGACTGCACAGAACTTTAAGTACCAGCCCGAGGAGTTCATATTTTAACCTGGAAGTGATTGTGAGCTACTGAACATTTCTAAGTTAAGGAAGGACATGCTCAGTTGTCTGTTTGAAGACTAACATGGGGGGAAGTGGCCTTCTCCAATAACCTTTGGCCTCACAACCATCCTATTCTGTCTAGTCCTGTAAGTACCTATTTTTTGGTACATGCTATATTTCCTGAATTAAATTGTGAACTCCCTGAGGACAGGAGCTATTTTTGATTTTCCTTATATTCTCAGATATCAGCCCACTGACTAAAAGCCAATTGTTGTTTGGTGGATTGATGGATTGGTTTGGTCACGTGCTGGACATGACTTCCCCCCACCTTCCAGTTTTAAATCTGTGATGTGATTGTTATTTCTTTGGGGCCCATGGTTAGGGCTGATACAAGTGGAACTGTTCAGTATTTGTTGCAGAATCCATTTTCCCTAGATTTCTTCTTCCTTCTAGTTCCTGCCACTTCCAAGAGCTTTAAAAAAAAAAGACAGCAAAGAAAGAAACCAGAAGCCCACACCAGTGAACAAGACCAGTGCGAGAGAGTTAATATTCTCTAATGTGGCTTCATTTCTCGTCTGCTCAATGCACATCTTTACCTCGCTCTGTGTTTCCGGCATATTTTATGCAAATTGTGGTTAAGAATAAAAATTCTAATTTCCAATGAAGAAAATTCACGGCCTGCTTCTTGGCTGCAGTTTAATCACTGGGACGCCGGGCAGGTATTGACGGTTGTCCTGAGTGCGGCTCCACTATTCCAGTTCCTGTCCAAGGTTAAATGAAATTGCAGTTTATCAGCCCGGCATTGAGGAAAGAAGGGAAGCTGTTCAGGCCTTTTGATTAATGCCAAGAGTGATCAACACAAGGGGGTTCATTAAGCTATACATCATGTGGGTGATTTACCATGTCAGCGGGCCTGCTGGCGGCCTCAACTCTGCTCAAACTTGGAGCTGCTCTGCGTAGGAGCAGTTCGACACCACTGACCTGATCTTGGTGGATATTTATTTTTATTTCTACATTGGCTCATTTTTCAGGTTCACCCTGGGACAACATGAAATCAGACCTATTATGAATCTGGATTCAGAGAAACTCTATCTGAAGTCCTTTCTGTGGCTTATTCCCTACAGAATCTACAGGAGCAAGAGATTTGAAAACAATCCGCCTTCTGAGATTCCATTTTCTTCATAGAAATAAACACCATTTTTAAAACATGGCAGAGTATGGAAAGAACTTCATTGGAGTGGAAGTCAACCCAATCCATGACATATTTTTTTTACTTCCGTTATTCTATTATTTGGTGGTTTTCCTATCCACCCATTAATTTATGTGAAGTAGATTGGATGTAACTGCTGCACAGAAATGTGCAGAAAAGGTCTCCTTTCCCTCCATCCCTCCATCTCTCTCTCTCTCTTTTCTCCCCCTCTCCCCCCCCCACTCTCTCTCTCCCTCTCCCCTCCACTTTCTTTCTCTTTCTCTTTCTCTTTCTCTTTCTCTTTCTCTTTCTCTCTCTGTCTTTGTGTCTCTCTATTTCTGTTTCTCTCTCTCTCTCTCTCTCTCTCTCTCTCTCTCTCTCTCTCTCTCCTTTAGTATCAATTTTCAGGTTGATCTTATTGGGGCAAACATCAGCTCAAAGTTTGGGAATGACTTTTAGAGAGTTTCATATTTAATTTAACAACCAGTGCAGGCAGTATGATGACCTGGACAAAAATTGAATAGGATGTGAGAGCAGACTGATTGCCTTTATGAAATCAAAATTTGTCCCTTGAAACAAAGACTGCATTTTCGATGTTAATATTCATTTTGGAATATTGTATGGTTGTGAGTCATAGAATACTACAGTCTCTTAAGGAGTCAAATTGAGGAACGATTGAATGAATTAAGAAAAAAAGAATTTAGGGGCGGATAGGTGGCATAGTGGATAAAGCACCGGCCTTGGAGCCAAGAGTACCTGAGTTCAAATCTGGTCTCAGACACTTAATAATTACCTAACTGTGTGGTCTTGGGCAAGCCATTTAACCCCATTTGCCTTGCAAAAAAAACCTTAAAAAAACCTAAGAAAAAAGGATTTGTTAAGTGATTGTGATTGTTTGATATTTTGCTAAACATTGGAGACACAAAGACAGGAAGCAAAACAGTCCCTGACCTCAAGAAGTTTATATTCAAAAGGGGAAAGATAACATATAGAGTGATTTCATTTGCAGTAGAAAAATGTAGAAATGTCCAAGAAGTGATATGGACAAAGCAAAAGCAAAGAACCTTATTTCAAAGAACCAAGAATGGTCCCAGGGTCAAAAACCTTGATTCCACTTTGAGGGGGGTCAACTGTTAAATATTCAATGTGAACATTTACACTTCAGAAAAAAGATAAGAGACAAATCACAGCTTGACTTTTTGCTATGGCAATTGTTTAGATTTAAGAACGTGATGAAGAGAATGTTAATAATTTCAATTAAACTTAAACGTGTCTTGGGTTTTTGGAGAAGCAGTGTCTAGAGTATAGGTGACATGGTTTGGAAAGGGTCAGGAAGAAGAATTTCTAGCAAGGAGTCATGTGTTGGTTACCATACATTATAAACACAGGATTCTTATGGAGATGCAGAGTCAAAGATGTCATCAAAAAATTTATGATAAAAAGAAAGATGTACTGCTCCCACAGTGAGAGGGATAAATAGACAAAGGAAAGACCACATGCACCACTGGGAACATGTTGTCCAAAAACTTAAGAAAGGCCCTTGTAATCCTGGGTGGACCCTTTGCGATGTATGAGAATCTCACCAAATGGGCAGGGATTGGTGGGTTCTAATCTCCTTCACTGGAAAGAGCTCCTAGAGTAATGAGATTCCAAACCCACTAGAATGAAATATTGAATAGTGAAGGATATAAGGACTAGGGCAAGGTGAATATGAACAGGGAACTCCAAACAACAAATATAGAATTACAAATGAAAGATATTGTAAAAAATATCATCATCAATAAAAATAAAAAGAAGATGGTGGATAACTGATGGACTGATGGGGAGGACTTAAAATGATGAACTCAAAGATTAAATGAAGTGTTGAAAGCTATGACTATGTAGGGTCTTATACTTGGCAGGAAAATAGAGGAGAGAGAGAGAGAGAGAGAGAGAGAGAGAGAGAGAGAGAGAGAGAGTGAGTTTTGAGTTGAGTACCCATTTCTGTCTCTACACAATGGAGTGAGGTACCAATGAGAGCCCAGTCCCTAGGGCATGCTCAGATTTGCCCTTCCAAGTGGTTTATGCATGCACAGATATTCCCAGCCTGGTTCCAATACAAACTGTGGAGGTTTGTTGTCTGTACTTCTGGCCATGAATGACTGAAAGTCCATGTGGTGACAAAGGCTTTGTGGTGACAAAGAGTCTTTTGTCTGACTGAGGAGCAATGGCTCATGAGTTATAGAGCTGAAACTGAATGGGTATACCCTTTGGCTACCTTTGTTTCTCTTATAGTCTCTCCTGGCTTCAAGGAGGATGGAGCCATTAGGAACTGCTGGATGGGAAGAAGGGCCAGGCAACAGCTTGGTCTATCAACCTATTATCATGTGTCTGTAAACACATGTTGTCATCGTTTCTTTTGTTTTTATGCTTTCTTGATTTCAGACAATTTTTTTTGATGGAGGAGTGAGCGATAAACTCATTAGAGCATTATAGTTAGGGTTAATTATAACTCTAATTAATTATTCTCTTTCCCCCAAAAACTTCTCAATAGCTATGAAAGTTGTAGCACCTTTGATCACTCCATGGCTGCTCTAACCTAACTCTTCTCAGCAACACAATGATCAAACACAATTCTAAAAGATTTGTGATGGATGTGCACATCCAGAGAAAGAACTAAAGTGCCTAATTACAGTTCAAAGCACACTATTTTGTTTTTTGTTTTTTCTTTCTTATGGTTTTCTCTTATGTTCAGATTCTTGTTTCTCAATATGACTAATAGAGAAATATGTTTAATATGATTATGTATGTATAACCTATATCAGATTACTTGCTGTCTTGGAGAGGAGAGAGGGAAGGGAGAGAGAAAATTTTACAAAAATTAATATATAAAACTATCTCTACATGTATTAGAAAAAATACTATTAAGATAACAAAAAAAGAAAGTGGTAGTGTCTGATGTCAGAGGAATTTCCTGAAGACAGAGATAGGAAGACTGTAAGGTTGGAAATTTTGTGGGAGCCTGACCCTTTGTAACAGATTATTTCAAAGTCCTCAGAGACCAACAGGGAGCTAACCTCATAAGAAAGGGAACCTCCATGAAGCCGGAAAAAGATGTCCGGGGCCAGGAATCACAAAGTACCATCTGACCCCAAGGACTTTCTACTAAGGTCCCTCACTAACAACATTATTTAAGTTTAAGTCAACTTCCCTCAGGGGTCTTGTATGTAAAGAGGTAGACTATACCCCAGCATATGGGGACATTTTTCTAACTCTGGATCTTCTGGCACTTTTCTAAATCCTTTAAAAAAATACTAATAGAGTTTTTCCTCCTTGATTAATGATGGGGAAGATACAAGATGGGGCCTCAGTTGTAATAGAAATTTCAATCCTAGGGTTTAACTCTGGAACTTTGAATGGATAGATACTCATTGCCTCCCAGGGAGACTTTGCAAAGTAGACTTTGAGAAGTTGCTGAAAGTATTTCTTTGGTATTCATGTTCACATTTGGATGTAGGATGGTATTGGATTATATCAGATAAATGAGTGAATGATATATCATTTCAATGGGTGCTTCCTTCTTCTGATCTCCTAAGAGATAATTAATCCTTGGATCTAAAAGGACACCCTTGATTCTTGAGTGCCTCACATAACCCACAACATCTAAACTAACTCTAGCCATGTTTCATTTTATTCCTTTTCCATTCTCTTGCCAGTCACCCTTTACCCTATCTCTTCAAGCTTTGGAACCATAATTCAATTAATAGTATTTTTGCAGCCGGAAAGGGTGCGGCAGCTTACTCCGCTATGGTTCCAGTTACTTTTCCTGTATTATGTGAGGGTTGGGCAATGAGGGCATGTTCAAGTTTGCCTTTCCTGGTGGATCATATGGGGCATTCAAAATATTCCTTGCCTGCTGTTATTCCAATATTTGAAAAATTTTGGACCAGGTTCTTTAATAATGATGATTCAGGAGTTACCACCATGTGATAATGAAAAGACTTCTTTTTGGTGAGGAAACCCAGAAGGAATGATGACTCAGTGGATCATGAACTGTATATTCAGGCAGTGTCTTATGCTCTTCTTCCCTGTGTGACATTTGAACCAAGAGGACTGCTGTGAGACTCCAGGTGGGGAAGAACCAGCAGGTACTTTATCTCTAGGAAAGTGAAATGTCCTTGTTTCTTTTGTATTCATTCTTTGCTAATCTTAGGTATCTTGGGCAGCATTCAAAGACAAAATTGACCTGAAGGTAGCTAAATCTGGTGAGTAGCCTGCAGAGCAGCTGGATGTTCTCAAAACACCCAGAAGTAGACAGATCCATTGGTCAACCTAGCACATCCTGAACAAGGGAGAATTTTGTGTATTCCTCAAAGAAAGAATGAGACTCCCATTGACCTTTTGGGTTTCCTACATGTTTGCTTTGCTCCTTTTGTGCTATGCTTAGTTCTCACTCAACTCAGGAACATACATGTAGAGAGTGGAGAGTGAAACTCCTGATTTTGGGGACTGTTTTGTGACTACTGTCTTTGCCACACCCTTTCAGTAAAAATCCTCTTGTAAAAGGTAATATATACTGACCAAGGAAGGGAACACATTGAAGAGAGGCTCATGAGAAGCAATAATGAAAACTCCCAACCCTCTGGAGACTCATTCTACTTATACAAGTTGGGATTGTGTGATTGTCCCAATGGGGTGCTATCTTTATAACTTTCCAAACCAAAACAACCCTATCCCCCCCCCCCAATTTTATTGTCTTCTCTTTCATTAAAAATGAAAGTTCTGGAGGGGGGTCATCATTTGTATTTCCAGTGTTTAACATAAAGCATAGCAAGTACCTGATATTTTTTCCCACTCCCTCCTCCATTTATTCATTGACACTCATTTTATTTCATCATTCATTCATTCATTGACACTCTACTCATTTTGTAAAACCAACTTCGCTAATCTTGTTCAGGCTAAAAAAATTCTCACAAATCCTTCTGTAAAGAAATCATAATGTCCCTCCATCCAAGGCAGAGCAGGATTTCTATGGTTCTAGGAAGATGCCACTACATATTTCATCTCTTTATTTAACCTGGGGAATTCAATGTAATCATGTTTATCACTTTTACTTAAAATTAGGATATTCCAGCATCCAACGATTTATGCCTTATAATAAACTAGAGACCAAGCTTAGTCATAAAGTCAGGGCGGGGGTGAGAGGGGAGATGAAGGAGATACATACACAGAGAAATATGGCCAAATTTAATGCTCTGTTAGTATTGAAACTGGTCATGTTATGGAGTCCAAAAGTTCACTGTTCTTCCTGAGGCATCTTATAGGAGCCAAGGTAAACAAACACCATATGGAAATTTCTTGGCATTTTTAGAACAGTCTTCTCATTATAATAACTAGGACTGAGAATTTGATGAGGGACTGAGAGGTCAGTGATGACTGTCTTACTACATGGGCTACCCTTTTTTATTTAGGGTGCTTGTTTAATAAGAGTCACTCAGGATCACTGTCCTGACTTCTGAGGGGATAGGAGCATGGCACCATATAAACTCTGGCAGAAGAATAAGAAGGCATAAAAGAAGCAGTATCATCAACTTGACTGTGTAAAGACTGCAGCTCCTGATGGGGGTGATTATGCCTGTTTCCCTTTGTTGTTTCTGCTATTAGTGGGGTCTGGCATTGGAACCACTGAGAAGATGTGTCAGGATTTTCAAAGCATACCTGTATAATGCAAGTGCTATTTTAATTTCAATTAAGTGTTTCTTTTTGTGAATTGAGGATTCATTCTATATACTCTTAAAGTAAACTATTTGATTATTTTAATTTGGGGTTTGAAAATACATTTTAACTAGGTTTGGAACCAAATGAGAATGGTACCCAGTGAAAGCAAACATTGTCACAAGTCATAAAAATGAGTTGTTTCCTTTGCTGGTGGGGACCGACAAGGAGAGGGGAGATGAAGAGGGGGAGGGAAAGCTTTTAATCAGAAGGCTTTACCTCTAACCAGCATCCCCCAATTTGAATTGTGTGATGGTTCTCTTCTGATGACCAACATCAAGGTCATCTGTAGCTTCCCAGGCCAGGCACTGAATGCTTAAAAAACCCACACAGCATTGTTGTCTACTGCCCTTAATTACCAAGTGTTTATTTACGAGACAATTATTAATTATACCTCTGGGAAGTCCCAAGAGTCAACCATGAATCAAAGCCGGCTTGATAAGAAGCATGAAAGTCTCCCATAATTAAGCAAGGCACTGGAGACCAATTGTTTATGGAATGGTTTTTCTGGAGCTAATTGACACTAATTGTTTAATCTGATTTCCTTCTTCCCTAGCTCTTCTTCTATGGATTTCAGTGACTGCCTCCAAGCACACAGACAGAGAGTAGAAGGAGCTCTTGGAATTCTCCTATTTATTTAAAATTTCCCTTTTGAATATTGTCGTAATGGAACACTGGTCAACAGGTGACACTCCTCAGATGATGTGCACTTGCATCTGATGCCACCCCATGGAGGGGAAGGAGGAACTTGGTAAGTCTGCTTCTAGAAATGGGTACGGATGAACAAACCTTACAGCCAATTTAGAGCCCGTGAAAATTGTTTGCTCTGTCATTTTCCAGTTTTTTCCAACTGTTCCAACTTGGGACTTTCTTGGCAAGGGAACTAGAGTAGTTGGCCATTTTCTTCTCCTTGAACAGGCATTCTGTGATTACTTTCTCTACCCTTACTGTGTGGTAGAGAAAAACTTTCAGAACTGAGCATGCAAACAAAGGGGGGTTAAAAACATGCATTTGTTAAGGACCTGCTATGTGAGCAACAAACTTTACAATTGTTATCTTGCTGGATCAGATGGCACAAATATTCCAAATGTCACTCTCTCATCCCTAAAGGTGAATCAGGGTAGGAGAGGATGTAAATCTCCAGAGAGGGAGAGATACCTTGCACCATCCTTTCTTCACATGAACCAAGAGAGAATCACTGTTTCCTTACTTCTGTGTTTGCTCATACTAGATCTTAGGTGAATGAATATTGAGGCTACAGTCTTACGAACTTCGAACAGTTCTGAAGAGTCCTTGTTGGTTCGGGTCAAGTATTTATTGTTGTTTTTTAGTCATTTCCAACTCTTTATAAGCCCATTTGTGTGTTCCTTCCTTTGGCAAAGATCCTGGGATGGCATGTCATTTCTTTCTTCAGATCATTTTACAGATGAGGAAACAAAGAGAATTCTATGCCTTACTTGGGCTCACACAATTAGTAAGTGTCTGAGGCCAGATATGAATTCAGGAAGATGAAGAAAGACTCCAGGCTCACCATTTTATTCATTGTACCACCTAGCTTTCCAAGTATTTATTGAATATTTATTCTGTTTCAGGCATTATACTGAGGATAAAAAATAAAAAATAATATAGTTCTTGGTCCTTAGGGACTTATAGTTTACAGTTTTGACTGGTGTTGTTTGACTGAGAGTCATAGAACACCTCTGTATCTTCACAGTTGAAAATGAGGGGCACTAGATGGGCAATAGAGAGGGCCATGGTAAGTAGGAGTAAGCTATAAGTCACCACATAGGAAGAGGGGCATAGGATGATATAAAAAACAGAGTTCTCAAAGGACTCAATGATCTCAAAGACATGCCATAGTGGGAATGAGAGATAACTGATGAACGTGATCCATTTGTTGCACGTCAAGAGAATGCAAAGAAATATACAAGTGAGGCTACATCCTTATGCAGCCAGTGGTAGAGGTGACATGAAGCAAGTCCATGGGATAGAGAGGTAAGCATGAAGGATCGATTTTCATTTTATTTCAAGAAGTAGCCACATGAGAGAGATGGCAGATCCACACAAGAGTGTGTTGATTCTCTGTGAACTGTTGTCACTTCTTGCACTGTAAGAATCTGGGCTCCTTAAAAGTCACCTTCCATCATTTCCTAATTGGCCTCAGTGTGTTATGTAAACAAGCTCTGGGGAAAATGAACAGATGATCAAAGGTAAAAGACATTTGAAAGTCAATATGAAAAATGTATGTAAATAGCAGATGAATTATACTGAGTTATTATCGTTGGATTGGATTCTCATGGAAAACTCCTGCATCTCTTTAAATGTGGCCCCGCAGGGCGCCCTATTTGTTTTAAATTGTTAAGTAGTTATGTTTTTCACTCAGTTTCATTTCAATTTCAGGGGAAAAAAGAGATATTTTGCATTGGGTTCACCGCTCTCACTCTGTTTTTGCTGCAAGAGCTAAAATATAGGATGTAGGTACTTGGTGGGGGGGGGGGGAGAATACCCAGGATTTGTTGGTAGGGATGGCAAAGAAATGAGTTCACATATGACAATGAAAAGCAACAACAGTACAGAAGTCTTGGTGGAGAGAGGGTTTGTATAATTAGAAAGACCTGGGTTCAGAGGCTATGACTTTTTCCCAATTCTGAGGGAATGGAACAGAAGTCAGAGCTGGTCTATCCTTTGGGAAATTGGGCAATGCTTGTAATGACTCAGATCTTTTACCTAAAACCAAGATCCATCTTTTAACATCAACATTCTTCTGGTGATACTCTAAGGCACCAAGTACTATAATTCTATACACTTAGACCTAAAGGTGTCCAGTATTCAGAGGATAGCCAACATAATGGGAGTGAAGAGACTGGGATTCATTAGCAATGGGGAAAAGTGAATTGCATTAATTCATAAATTAATTCAACAAACATTCAGAGTGTCTACCATGTTTCGGGGATTATGATGATGTTCATACTTTGAAATAGAAGAGGACTATGTCATTATGTACATGATGATATGACTTGCACAATTGTTTATTAGAGAGAGAGGAATGTTGTGCGAAGACATCCTTCTCATCTGCCTTTACCAAAAATATTTCAACACATGACCTAAATTGATATGAAACAGCACTTTTGGTGATGGTCTGATACTGCAGGAGTCCTTGGCCCCTGAGTATGATTTTCCCCCCTCCCATACCAATGAAGTTCCTTGGTGCTCCAACAACATTGGACAAAGCACCAGTTTGGGGTATCTGGTGACAAAATAGAGACTTACAGCATACAAGACATCATGATGGCATTGATGATTAGTCTGTCGAGAGACTGATCTGGGGATTATTCTTGGGGATGAAGCAACAAAAACAGAAGTGACATTGTACTCCAACACTTTATATTTGTACACCAAACAATGTTACCACCAACCCAACTACATTTCTTCATCCTCAATTCCCCACAACTGTTTCTAAGCAACTTTTGAAGCCAAGGAAAAGAGAGTATTATCTCCCTTAAATTACATGTGTCAAAACCCCAAAGGACCAGGCTCCCAACACATTACAGTGCCCCCAAAGGTCCTTGTCCACAGAAGACAGAAAAGCAGAAAGTTAGAAAATTCAACTACTGTTATATATAGATTTTTATAGTGTATTACACTGAACAAAATAGGAACCCCTGACTATGTCAACTTTGAAATTTTTTTCTGAATTCTTCTGGATTTTAAAAAAAACATTTACTGGCATAACTGGAAGACATGAATGTTTCACTTGGTCTTGGAAAGGCTGAATTGAAATCCACCTTCAGGCATCTACCTGCTATATGACCTTGGACAAGTCACTTAATGTTTCTCTCTTTCTCATTTGTCTCATTCTGTAGATCCTAATAGCTCTATCTCCTAGAGTTATTTGAAGGATCTAATGAAATAGATTTATGAAGAATTTTGTAAACCTGAAAATCCCATATAAATACTCCTTGTGTTGTTCTTGTCATTTTTTCCATCCTTACTTTTTGTACCACTGTCACTCCCCACCCCCAAATAAAAGCTTCACTTAAAAAAGCAGCCATGCAAAAACAATTCACACATTGGCAGTGTCTGATAACTTCCATCTCATTCACACCTGAGTCTGTCCACATCTTTGTAAAGAAGGGGGAAACTGGGCTTCCTCCTCAGTCTTCTGAAGCTCCAATTGGTCACTGTGCTGCTCAGCTCTTAAGTCTTTGAGAGTTAATTTCCTTTATGCCATTGTTGTCACTCTATACATTGTTCTCCTTCTTCTGATCCCTCCACTCACTCCACTTCAGTTCAGAGAAATGTGCCCTGGTATTTGGATAGCAACTCCATGGTTGATGTAATGCCTCATTCAAAGGCTGAGGGTTCAGATAAACAATACATTTCATAAAATACCTCAATATAAGTTCAAATAAAAGCAGTTCCCAAGGATATTAAAAGCAGTCCAGGAAGGTGAAAGCCCTTGGCAGGGAAATTGAAAGTGCAGTGTTCAAGAAGGCTCCCTGGGGTCTGAGGACTGAAATCTTCAAAAATCCCTTTTACATTTGTCTTGCTCAAAGGCTCAGCTGGTCCCACATCAATCTAACTTTGGCAAAGTTAACTCAAAGTGCCCCAGGTTTACACCAGGTCTTCTTTGTTCACACTACTCCAGGCTGAGGGTCTAGGGTGTCCTGTGCTAATGCCCCCTCTCTAAAATTTCACTGACATTCCATCTCTTTTGTCCCTTCTTATGATATAAATATTGCACTTTTACATTGTCATTTGTTTAGCCCCTTCCCATCTGAAGGGGACTCACTATGTCTCCAGGTCTTTATTACTGCCAAAAAAGTGCAGTTATAATTTTTTGTGCCTATGAATTCTTACCCCTCCATGTCTGGGAAGTAGATATCTAGTATTAGGATTATAGGGTCAAAGGAATGCACAAGCTGATGACTTTTTACCAGCTACTTTGGTAAATAAACACTAGGGAAAGACAGGTAATGGAAGGAAGCTTCCAGCTAGTGAAGGAAGCAAACACATAAAGGGGAGCCAGAAAGGAGAGCTGGTATTTATTGGCAGAATGGTTTGGAAATTGCTGGGAGATGATGAGGAGTCCTGATCCCAAGTGAGGTAAGGTTCATCTATCCTAGAGTCCTGGGAGAAGAATGAAAGATCTTATGGGAGGGGGCATAAAGAGGAGGAGGAAGATGGTCGAATGCACAAAGGGCAATTACATTAAATGCTAGTTCATACAGAGTGAAGTCTCATTTTTGGTTTGAAAGGGAAGATGTGTCAGTGCCAGAGGGAGTGTGCCAAGAGCTTAAAATGAAATGGTTTCAATTTCTTCCCAGAGGTCAGTTTGGACTATAAACCTCATTCAAGCTTTCTTCCTGACTGTCCCTTTATCCACACCAACCTCAATGACACCAACACCAACAACATGTCTCCAATTTGTGACCTTCCTCTGCCATATCTACCACTATGGATCAGGTTCAAGTCAGTTCTGAATCTTTACTTCTTCATTTATAAAGTGATGACAAGTCACCTATGGAACTTACTATCCCTGATTATTCAGTAGGTCCTAAACAGTAACACATGGAAGGTGCTCTTTTTTCTTTTATTTTTTTATTAATTTTTATTAAAGATATTATTTGAGTTTTATAATTTCCCCCCCAATCTTACTTCCCCCCCCACCATGGAAAGCACTCTGTCAGTCTTTACTTTGTTTCCATGTTGTACCTTGATCCAAATTGGGTGTGATGAGAGAGAAATCATATCCTTAAAGAAGAGAAGTCCAAGAGGTAACAAGATCAGACAATAAGATATCTGTTTTTTTTTCTAAATTAAAGGGAATAGTCCTTGAACTTTGCTCAAACTCCACAGCTCCTTAACTGGATACAGATGGCACTCTCCTTTGCAGACAGCCCAAAATTGCTCCCGGTTGTTGCACTGATGGAATGAGCAAGTCCTTCAAGGTTGATCATCACTCCCCTGTTGCTGTTAGGGTATACAATGTTTTTCTGGTTCTGCTCATCTCACTCAGCATCAGTTCATGCAAATCCCTCCAGGCTTCCCTGAAATCCCATCCCTCCTGGTTTCTAATAGAGCAATAGTGTTCCATGACATACATGTACCATAGTTTGCTAAGTCATTCCCCAATTGAAGGACATTTACTTGATTTCCAATTCTTTGCCACCACAAACAGGGCTGCTATAAATATTTTTGTACAAGTAATGTTTTTACCCTTTTTCATCATCTTTTCAGGATATAGACCCAGTAGTGGTATTGCTGGGTCAAAGGGTATGCATATTTTTGTTGCCCTTTGGGTGTAGTTCCAAATAGCTCTCCAGAAGGGTTGGATGAGTTCACAGCTCCACCAACAATACATTAGTGTCCCAGATTTCCCACAACCCTTCCAAGAATGATCATTATCCTTTCTGTTCATATTGGCCAATCTGAGAGGTGTGAGGTGGTACCTCAGAGAAGCTTTAATTTGCATTTCTCTAATAATTAATGATTTAGAGCATTTTTTCATATGGCTGGAAAGTGCTATCAAAGCTTCAAAGAGCGCTAAGGAGTCTAACCATTGTGTTCTTTGCTAAGCAGCTTCCATCTTTTTATAGTTACTTATCAGTGTGATTTATTAGGAGTAGACTAAACTGTAACTAAGATCTCCAATTAAACTTATAAAACATATATTCTTTGTTTTAGAAAGATTTTTTATTTTGAGTTTTACAATTTTCCCCCATTCTTGCTTCCCTCTCCTCACCCCCACCCACAGAAAGCATTATGTTAGTCTTTCTATTGTTTCCATGGTATACATTGATCTCAGTGGAATGTGATGACAAAGAAATCATATCCTTAAGGAAGAAAAATAAAGTATGAGATGGTAAATTTACATAATAAGGTAACAGTTATTTTCTAATTTGAAGGTAATTATCTGGTTTTTGTTCAAAGTCACAATTCTTTCTCTGGATACAGATGGTATTCTACATCACAGATATCCAAAATTGTCCCTGGTTGTTGCACTGATGGAATGAGCAAGTCCATCTAGGTTGATCATCACTCCCATGTTGCTGTTAGGGTGTACAATGTTCTTCTGGTTCTGCTCATCTGGCTCAGCATCGGTTCATGAAGATCCCTCCAGGCTTTCCTGAATTCCCAACCTTCATGGCTTCTATTAGAACAATAATGTTCCATGACATACATATACCACAGTTTGCTAAGCCATTCCCCAATTGAAGGACATTCACTTAATTTCCAATTCTTTTCCACCACAAACAGGGCTACTATAAATATTTTTAATACAAGTGATGTTTTTACCCTTTTTCATAATCTCTTCAGGGTATAGACCCAGTAGTGGTATTGCTGGATCAAAGGGTATGCACATTTTTTTTGCCCTTTGGACATAATTTCAAATTTCTCTCCAGAAAGGTTGGATGAGTTCACAGCTCCACCAACAATGTATTAATGTCCCAGATTTCCCACATCCCTTCCAATATTGATCATTGTCCTTTCTGGTCATATTGGTCAGTCTGAGAGGTGTGAGGTGGTATCTCAGAGATGCTTTAAATTGCATTTCTCTAATATGTGATTTGGAGCAATTTTTCACATGACTATGGATTTCTTTGATTTCCTCAGATGTAAATTGCCTTTGCATATCCTTTGACCATTTGCCAATTGGGGAATGGTTTAAAATATATATTCTTAAGAGTAAATTATATACATCTCCAACAAGGATTCAGATTTGTTGCTCTGAGTGATGCTTTGAGAATACAGAACAGTAATGTGAATTTTGGACTAGCCACATTTTCTCCAAGGAAAAGTAATTAGAATTGTTGGACTTGGATTCAATAGGATATGTATTTCATATATATTTCCGCCCCCATATCATGCCTCCCCTATTAACATGGAGAACATGTATTCCTTATGGAACTGAAGTCTTTTTTTGTATCTGCAATTCACAGTCTAGTACCTGGTACTTAGTTCTGAATAAATAGTTCTGGATTATTTGATTCAAATTATATTTAACTAAACAAAGGAATAACAAAATTGCTTGGGTTATTGATATCCCCCTTTTGAATTTTACCAACCTCACTCGGACAATGTGTGTGAACCACCCAGATCTTCACCAACCTCTAGCCTTCAGTTACTTTCCCAAATGTTCACATGCCTGATGATGGTAGAGCATTCCAAACTTGTATGGGTCTGATCGGTCACAGTCAGACACTTTGTCACTTGTCTTATACAGTGATGTCATTTTGGTCTTTTTTTTGATAATGAAAGACAAGAATCAACCAATCAACTTTCATCTGCTCTTTCATAGTTAGGAGTTTTATTTCAGTTTTGGAATTGTTCAGGATATGCCATAATGAACCACTCCAATGACCTTCCAATGAACTCTACCGTGGACTGATCTATCTACACTAAGCAAATAACCCAGATATTTGCTAGCACTCCCCTTTGTTAGATGCTTCCAGTGCACACTCAGGCTATGGACCTGGATGAGTCTTGCTAACTCTCCAGAATATTACCAGGAATATCCCAGGGAATAGTGTAAGTTCAAGTTAAAATTCATTTAGGATTTTTAAACTCCATTGTTCTCTCTTTGAGAGAGGCAAAACACATTAATGACAATACATAGGGAAGAGTGCTAGGTTTGGAGTCAAAGCATTGGTGTTCAATGTCATCTTGGCCGCCATAAACTATAATCATGAACAGATCATTGAAGAAGGATCTCTTATCCTCAGCTTCCTCCCTTGTGAAATAGAGGACTAGATGTCCTAGTTCACCTCAAAGGCACCTTCAAAATGGAAATCTGATCCTAGGAATTTGTCTTCAGCCTAACTACCATCAGACTTCTTTGCTCAATGAAAATTCTTTAGGGAAGAATTCAGAACTGTATTTATTTATAGTGTTTATGGTATTTATCTGGAATTATGCTACTTTGCAATGTATTGAGTACCAAAAGTTAAAGGCGATGAACACGTTTTGTAAATGATCCGAGGAGTTGGAGAAAATATTACTCTATTAACTTTCTGAATAATAGAGTGCCCAAATTTATATTGTCTTGCCCTTACTGTATATGCCAGCTTTTTATTGTGTAAATATGACAGAGGTCTATCGATCTTTCCCCTTAAGTGTTTAATCAAACTCTATTAATACAGCTAACCATAAACTAGCTAACTGAGAGTCGCGACTTTGAAATGTTTGCATCTATGGATCCAGATTAAATGAAATACTTCATCATGAGACCATTTCTTTTCTGGACCCATCAGGGGTTCATCCTAGATTGTGTGTGTGTGTGTGTGTGTGTGTGTGTGTTTTATTATTAACTCACATGTTGGTTATGTCCAAGGCTCTGTAATGTCTGCTGATTTATTAGGAGGCACATTCCACAGTAAACTGATAATTGGATGCTGTTGAAAGAATGAGTTTCATTGATCTCCTCAATGACCACAGATATTACTGGAGTAAACTTCTTAACAGTGCTGGGGCGTATTTGGGCCATGATCAATGTTTGGGATTCTTCCCTTGTAGTTTTTTGTTTTATTTTGCACTCTCAGCATTGATTTAAACCTGCAGAAAATTTAATGTGTTTAATTTATCTTGACCAAGTTTCATTATTTTTCAGGAGATGCAAACTTTTCTTTGTTTATTATAGATTAGAAATCTTTCCTGACAGTATTTAAGAATAATTTATTTATACTTACAGTATTCATGTGCACTGGGATTTCTGGCATTGGTAAATGAGTAGAATGAAAAATGAAAGTGGAATAATTCAATCAAGTCTATTTTCATTCACTTGTCAGGGTACGCCTCATCATCACTTCATAGAGGACTTGGAGATTTTTAGAGAACAAAGGGCAAGGTCGAAAATAAAGCCTGGAACTCTAGGATTTTGGAAGTTTGTGGGCCAAAAAATGTGGCAAGTGATGTATTAAGAGATTCATTGGGAACTATTCCAATTTCAGCCTGTGCCCTACCCCTCCAACAAAAAGTTTAATCACTGAGTTTTCACTTTCTTAGCTCCTCCTTAGATTTGTTCTCTCTTGAGCAACACATACATTCTCTATATATCATTGCTGTAAGTATACATTCAAATATATAACACCAACACCCCATTGATAAATCTATTTTTTTTTACCAAATCCAGGCAAATAAAACATTAAACAAAGTAAAATATATTGAATGGAACAAAATAGAAGGTAACAATAGACAAGCAGTTATTAGATTTTCAATGCTCTGTCTCTCTCTGCACTTCTCCCAAGAACACCTGTCTCAGATCCCATGTGACTCTTTGGGCTAGTCCACCCATGCCTGATGATCCTTTGCTATTTACCCTGTCCCATCCAAAATGGAAAGTGGGATGGGGAACTGACTGGGCTTTTACTCACCAATCTCTCTCTCTCTCTCTCTCTCTCTCTCTCTCTCTCTCTCTCTCTCTCTCTCTCTCTCTCTCCCCTCTTCATTGTCAAACTCACCTTCCAAAGGTGTCATCTATAACCATGAGGTAATCTGGGGAGCATCAGCTATTTTCCATGCCTGATATTTTACCAGTTTTTCTCCCAGACATTATTGTGGGTATTCTGATCACAGATTTTAAAAAAAAATTTAAAAGATTTTGTTTATTTTGAATTTTACATTTCCCCCCCATTTTTACTTCCCTCCTCCACCCCTCCCAAAGAAGGCAGTCTGTTAGTCTTTACACTGTTTCCATACTATACATTGATCTAAATTGAATGTGTTGAGAGAGAAATCATATCCTTAAGAAGAAAAAAAATTTAAGAGATAGCAAGATTACATAATAAGATTTTGGACTTTGTTTTTTAAATTGAAGGTAATAGTCTTTGGTCTTTGTTTGAACTTCACAGTTCTTTCTCTGGATACAGATGGTATTCTCCATCACAGATAGAATAAATTGTGCCTTATTGTTGGCACTGATGGAATGAGGAAGTCCATTAAGGTTGATCATCACCCTCATGTTGCTGTTAGGGTGTACAATGTTCTTCTGGTTCTGCTCATCTCTCTCAGCATCAGTTCATACAAATCCTTCCAGGATTCCCTGAATTCCCATGCCTTCTGGCTTCTAATAGAACAATAGTGCTCTATCACATACATATACCACAGTTTGTTAAGCCATTGGCTTTGTTAACCCAAGGACATTGCTAAACCAAGGACATTGTTAACCCAATTGAAGGACATTCACTTAAGTTCCAATTCTTTGCCACCACAAACAGGGCTACTATAAATATTTGATGTTTTTACCCTTTTTCATCATCTCTCTTCAGGGTTTAAATCCAGTACTGGTATTGCTGGGTCAAAGGTTATATGCCTTTTTGTTGCCCTTTGGACATAATTCCAAATCACTCTCCAGAAAGGTTAGATGAGTTCACAGCTCCACCAACAATATATTAGTGTCCAAGATATGGGATTTTCAGATTTCCCACATCCCTTCCAACATTGCTGATCACAGAATTTTTTAACTGCCCTTTGGAGTTCAATTTCCTGACAAAAGTGGGTAAGGGTGGTAAAATTTGGGGTATTAATGAGTAAAGTATGATAGTGTTGGATAAAACCTCTATGCCTAACTATTGAAGAGAGCTTCACTTTTCTAAAATTCCCTTGTTTCATAGATTTGACAACTAAGTCCTGAAAAAGCTAAGTAAATGTTTAAGGTCACAGTCAGTAAGGAACAGAGGAGTATTACACTAAGGTCCTCTAGCTCCAAAGCAACCATAGCCAGATAGAGCCTTGAGCCTGTAGTCAGGAATACCAGAATTCCCCTCCAGTCTGTTTCTCTTGTGATTTTGTTGAGTGCAGTTTTTGTATGGAGACACACATGGAGACACACATGATGTAGTAGACAAGAGCATGGCATAGAATCCAAGCTGGGTCCCCTTTCCACTTCTAATGCTTACTATGTGATCATAGACTTTTCCGCTCAGCCTTAGTTTTTGTTTATAGACTAGGAGAATAAATCTTCCTCTACCTGCTTCACAAGTTTTACTGTGAAAAAAGAACTTCATGAACCTTGAAGCACTCTTGAAATATAGATGATCTGTTACTATGGCAAGCCCATCAATGGGGGCCTGCTTCCTGGAAACTGAGGTCTCCATGGGCAAGTCCAGCACTGTAGACCTCATAAGAATGAGTCACATGACAGAAGGCCAGACAAGTGGGACTATCTGGAAAATCTTTGGAAAAAGGCAAAATGAGATTCAAGAGAAGAAAGAGAATAATATTAGGGTAAACAGAACTGAGCTAGGTCAGAATTAAGATTTATGCCCTAGCTAATTAGAATTCTAGAAGGTGAAACTTCTTTTCCCCCTTCTCAATAGAGTTGGTAGATTATAGATCTTGAGTGGTAGATGTTTCAGATGTGGCTGGTCTGTCCATTTTGCTTTATCTATGATTCTTTTTTTATATAGTTTTCATTTCCCAATATTTTTCTCCCCTTCTCTTTGTTATAAGGGGAGAAAAATATTGGGAAATGAAAACTATAAAAAAAAAGAATCATAGATAAAGCATTTAAAAAGAAAGGGGTAAAATGAACATAAAGAAAATTTCCTTTTCTGCAAAGTATTTAGAAAAGTTCAGAAGGGGGAGAATGTTCTTTTGCTCATGAGTCAGTGGAGTAATCCACTATTTATTTTTGCAAGGCAAATGGGGTTAAGTGGCTTGCCCAAGGCCACACAGCTAGGCAATTATTAAGTGTCTGAGACCAGATTTGAACCCAGGTACTCCTGACTCCAGGGCCGGTGCTTTATCCACTGTGCCACCTAGCGACCCAGTAATCCACTATTAAGCCTCAAATGTTCAGGTTGTCCTGGAGGCCTGGACCACTCTTGTCTCTTCACTTATGGATCTTTGAATATTAAGCCTCCTTCCTCATAGCCTTCCAAATCCCTCTCTTTGCATTCCCATTTTTTTTTCTCCAAAGCCACTTTGAATATTTATTCTTTAGATAGTCACAAAAACAACACACACAATAGAGTGTGGTGGCCCAATGGATTAACTGATATGCCAAGTTTATGCAGCAGACTTCTTCTCAGCTGCAGATTTTTTTGGTGCGGCAGGTTTCTTTTCAGCTGCTGGCTTCTTTTCCACAGTTTTCTTTGCTGCTGCAGGCTTCTTTTCTGCTGTTTTCTTCTGCCCTGGAATCTTCTTTGCTCCTGCAAGTTTCTTATTACCTACAAGCTTCTTCTTCTTCTTTTTCTCATCTACTGCTTTCTTTGCCTCCATAATCTTCTTTAGTGCAGCACCTCTTTTATTTTCTCTGATTCTCCGATTCTTAGCCTGGCATAGAATTGTATTCTGGCACATGGTCTTGGCATATGGGTTCAGTTTCACCATGATTCTCAAGTTCTTCAGTGGGTTCTTCTTGAGTACTCATCGATGAATCTTCTTGCGTGGTGCACGGAGAGCCCTCCAGATCTCTGGGCTTTTCAAAATCCTGGTAAGGTCTGTATTGGTCATCTTGTGCATTGGAAGATTGTAGTGACTCTTCAGGGTGGCAGGCCTGCGCCATGTACCATACAGATCACCCAACTTGCAGAAGGCACTTTCAGTCCAAATACAGAAACGCCCCACATGTCCACCAGGAGCGAGTCTCAAAAGGTTCAATTTATTCACATTAAGTAGAGTAATACCAGGAATGTTTCTGAAGGCCTTGATAATACCATTATCTTCATCATAGATGATACAAGGTCCTAGACACTGGATCTGGTGGCAGTTTCTCATTTTACCCTTACCAGCTCGCATATGCTGAGAAGCATAGACCTTTTTGATGTCATTCCATGCCTTCAGCTTCTTAAGCAGCAAAACTGCTTCCTTGGTTTTCTTATAGCCCTCTACTTTATCTTCAACCACTAGAGGAAGTTCTGGAATTTCTTCAGTTATTTGACCTTTTGACATGACCAGTGCTGGCAGGGAAGAGGTTGCCAAAGCAGAGAAAATGGCATATCGTTTTTGCATTGTATTCACTCTGCCATGCAAACAGCACCAAGTCTTAGTAGGAGCAAACATACAACCCCCTCGGCACATATTTCCAAAAGCACCCTGGTCAGAGCGATGAGTCCCTCCACCCTGAACATGAGGGATTCGAGCAACAGCTCTACCAGTTCTCCCAGACTCAGCACTGGTCTGATGACCTGCTAATTCACTGACAGCATAAGGTTGTCGGTTATTTTTTCTCAAGTTGGTATGAACAAAATTCACAATATCTGGACGCATTGGAGCCTTAAAGACAGCAGGCAAAGTAGCATTTTTGCCAGATACTTCCCCCTTTTCGGAGTACACAGATATCAGGGGTTGTACACAAGCCATGGTGGGTGCCGGAGAGTAAGAGCCACGCTCCTCTCCGCCCGATGGCTCCCACAGGAAAAAAAAAAGCTGCATTCCCATTTTTTAACATGAGGTCTGCCATTTAGTAGGTGCTTAATAAAAATTTGGTGACTTGTCCTATGCAGGCTCCTGGAACAGCCTTTCCTGGTTATTCAGTTCTTGTTAGCTGATCTCTCTCCTCCTTAAATCATTCTTCATTCACTTATTTATTTACATATTGTACGATTCAGTAGAATGTAAGCTTTTTGAATATTGGGCAAGATTGGGGGGAAATTGTAAAATTCAAAATAAATAAAATCTTTGTTTTATAAAAAAAGAATATTGTGGCTGGTGATTATTTTTATATTCATAATACCTATCATAAGGTCTTGAGCACAGTAGATACCTCATAACCACTTATTTGTTTGGATGGGCAGGACATGCTGCTGTTACAGTCACGGGGGAGTTCTCAGATTGTCCTAGTCTGAGTGTTTACTACCCAGCTCTTGATATTGTCTAATGCCCAGCCTCGATTTCATTAAGTGCCAAACTGAGGGGTGATCAGCTAATTTCATAGCTGTTCTAAATAGTCATATCGAGTATCACTCAAGGTGATGTCTGCCTCCAAGTCTTTGGAAAACACCCAAGGACAGAGCCCAGAAAACATAGTCAGGCCCGACTGGGAAAACTACTAATGAAGTAGGTCAGGGAACTTTCCTTTGAAAAGACCATGAAAATAAGGAAATAATGGGCTCAGGTCTTTCCCTTTTCCTTTTTCAGAATGCTTTTAGTATCAGGATCTATTCAGCCAAAGGGATTTAGGAATACGGTAACAATGAGAGCTTCTGTGTTTAACATTCAGCACTTATTAAAGTGGGTACCTACCGAGCTTTTTTATGAGATTAGAATCACCAGGAATCAGAGGGAGAATGAGAGGAGCTTATTGGGTTTGTAAAGATATTTCTATTCAGAAAACCAACAATTATCGAAGTTGTACTGGGAGGTAGTAAATGGTGAAAAATTTTTGCTCAAGAAACTGAATGGAGATGAGGAATAGTGGAGAAATATGTAATAGATGGGACCTAGGAATTCTGCAAAGGGTTTCAGAGAGAATATGAAAAGTGGAATACTAAGAAACAACTAGAGCCCAAGATATTGCTTAAGTGATGAAACTGGAAATGATATAAAATATGAATATATGACTAGTTTGTCATCATTTGATTAGTGGAGGCTTAACTGGCTAGGTAGTACATATATTTTATTTTGATTTTTTTTCCATTGCTGGCCCAGGGATTACTGTGAATGACAATTCACTCACTGCATCAAGTCTTGGACCACTTCAGATTATCCTCAATATGATTCCCTATCACTCAAAAGACATCCACCTAGCCAATCATAAAAGAAAAGCAAAGTGGACAGAAAATGTACTTTGCCTGGATTCTACAAGTGACTGGATGGATAGTCAGGTCATTGGAGTGGCAATGAGAGTGGAAAATGAAGGAGTCTCATATACTCAATACAATGAGTATCATGGCCTTTGGGAAACTGTTCAGCACTTTGAATGAATGATCTCAGGATGCTCACTGATTTTTTCTCTTGGATGGATATTTTCCCAGTGATGCTGTCATGAAACACTAAGATCTAAAGACAATGCAACTGTTCATTCAAAGGTTGGTGGAAAGGTGTGTAGAGAAGGTAGTCGAGCTACAGAACTCAAGAGGTCTGGCTAGAGAGTTCGAAATTGCATGGAAAAAATCATCCAGATCAAGCCTGTCTAGAAGACAAGGAGGTGATCATGTCATCAGAATAATGAATATCAGATAGGTAGCCAACACACTGTGCTAACAGTCACATATTTAAAAGCAGAGTTTCCTGATGGGAAAGAGTCAAGTTCAGTTTAGATGACTTGTCTGTATCTTTCATATACTGACTAGGTGAGTCTGCTTACTTCACTTCTCAAAGTTTCAAGCAACACTCCAAGATGACCGAAGTAGCAGAGAAGTGTCTGATCTGCATTGGGAAAGAAAGTTTCCCAAAGAAAAGTCCCCTACATTTAAGAAATCACAGGACAGCACCTGACAAAGGCCCTTGTGTTATTCTGATGAAAAGATTTAGGCTAGATGCTTGTACAGTTCATGGATGAGAAAGTGGGTTTTTGACAGACTGATCACAAAAAAAGAATCATAGATAGCTTGATGTCCTTCTAAAGAGAAGTCACCAGTGGAGTTTCCAGGGAATGCAATGTTATTTAACATTTTTAGTCAAGACTTAGGTAAATGGAATCCTATATCTCATGATACAAGATTGGGGGGAAGGAGAGATAATGTATTGGCTGTGGAACTTACCTATGTACTAGAACATTAGACCAAATCTAATAACATGGAGTTCAAGAGTTAGAAATTCACTATCTTACACATCAGTTAGGAGGAGGTGTCATCCTAGAGAAGGATATGGGGCTTCTAGAGGAATCTAAGTTCAATGAGACCCAACCATTCCCAAGAGCCAAAACTAATGGGATATTGTGCTGCACTGAGGCGTATAATGTAATATAGAATGAGGGCAAGGTACTATAGTGCAAACTAGAACTGGGAGCCCATGAAAAAGACATATGAGATGCAATGTTTACTCTTACCACGTAGCCAATGTGTACTAGGTCACAGACATGTGGATTCAGAACTAGAGAGAAACAATTCAATCTTCTTCATTTTACAGAAAGGTCACACATGTAGTAAATTGCAAAATAGACCTGCCTCACAAATAGAATCATAGGAACAAAGTATGTGGGAATCTATCATACTACGTATATGTGTTAAATGACAGTTGAACTAAATTTAAATGACCTACGCTATAACTCTTCTCCATTTCTCAAGATAAATTCTTTGAAAAAAAGTATTTACAATCATTGAATCCATTTCCTTTCTTCTTCCTAATTCCTGAATTCTTTGCAATCTGACTATGGACTTCATCCCTTAACTGAGTCTTCCATCCAAAGTTAGCAGTGGTCTCTTAATTGCCAAATATGATGAGTTTTTCTTAGATCTACTCTTCAGACTATCTGCTAAATTTGACAACTAATCATCATTTCTTCCTGAATAGTTTTCCTATTTTTAAGACCCTACATTCATCTGGTTCTCTCTTATCTGTCTGATCCCCCCTCCTAAATCTTCTCTGCTGATTCATCATCCATTGTATGAATACTCACTTAAGGACATCCCCCAGTGCTCTGGCCTTGGTCTTTTCTTTTCTCTGCTCATTCTCTCTTGTTGACTTTATCAGTTTTCCTGAGTTTAACTAACTCCAAGCTGAAGACTCTCTCAGATCTATTTATCCTTCCCTAATCTTTTTTTTCCTGAGCTCAGGCCCTATATCTTGAACTACATATGGGACATCTGAAGTGTAATTCCCATAGATATCTGAAATTCAGGATATAAAAAAAGTTACCTTTGGTTCTTGACCTTACCCTCTTGCCTATTTCCCAAATGCTCTAGAAGGCACCACCATCTTTTCAGCAATCTGCATTCACAAATTCAGGTTTATCTTTGGTTTCTTACTTTGACTGTAGGCTGTCTTGTCTTTATCTCCACATTTTTTATATCCATCCACCTCTCTATTGCACAGTCATCTTCCTAGCTTAGGCTAACATCATTTCTTACTCAGATAACTGGAATAGTCTTTTAAGTGGTTTCCCTGCTTCAGATCTTTCTCTCTTCAATCTTCTACACAGCTGCCATAGTAATTTTCCTAAAATGTAGATCTGATCATGTTGTATCACCTCTATTCAATAAACTCACTATAAATTCAAATATAACTCACAAAATAAACTCTACTGTTTGTCATTTAAAACTCTTTATAATCTGGAACTGCCCTATCTCCCTAGTCTTCTTACACATCATTGCTTTCTATGCTCTCTAGAGTTCAGTGATCCTGGTCTATTTGCTTTTCCGACACCCTCAATATTCCATTTCTTCATACCTTTGCTTGGCATTTTCTGATGCTAAGAAGAGATTCCTTCCTCCATGCCCTCTTCCTGAATCTTTGGCTTCCTTGAAGATTCAATCAAGCACTGTCTTCCTTGTGGAACTTCTAATTCTAATTCTAAGGCTCCCTCTCCCCACACTACTTCAATTAAATTTGCATATACTTTTGTTAAATTTATATATCCTGTATAAACATGTGCATGTCTTCCTATTAGAATGCAAACTCCCTTAGGACAAATACTGTTTCACTTTTGTTTTATGTATTATTATGATTATTATTACTTAGCTCAAAATCTTTCATAGAATCAATTCACAAATGTTTGTTGATTTATTGTTTTTAATTTCTGGAGGAACTAAGGAAGAAGTAAGGGCAGGAAGACATCAAGTCTCAAGAGCAAGCTAGTTTAGAGAAGAGGAAAATTCATAAAATTTAGTTTGGGAATTAATTCAAAAGTTTCTAATTCTAATTCTTGGACTGTAGGGTGACAATTCATTGAGACAAGTGAGACCTAGGAGGAGGCATGAAGCAATGGTTCAAATGATTAGATATCTTGAGTGCAGCTCTGGAATTAATAACATCATTTTTTTTTCAATGAAAACAAAGTTTAAATACAAGTCAACCAAACAAGATTAATGTTAAATTCACTCCAACTGGCAATAGATGTAATGTAATGATTATTTAAATTGCTCAATCCAAATGAGACCAAATTTGAATTGGCGTTTGTCAGGCACTTTAAATGGGCTCCATCTGCAACCATAATCCACTGGCAGGACTCAGATGATTTCACTTGCAATCTTTATTGATAAGTAAATTAACTTCGAGTTAAACGATATTTGTATGGATGACAAAAGCACAATTATGTTTATTCTATTTCTCAACACTATTCGTTTTGATAAAGTGAAATATATTTTAAAAAATAGAAGCAAAGAAGATGCTTTTCATAGGTTTTATTTTTTAGGTTTTTGCAAGGCAAACGGGGTTAAGTGGCTTGCCCAAGGCCACACAGCTAGGTAATTATTAAGTGTCTGAGACTAGATTTGAACCCAGGTACACCTGACTCCAGGGCCGGTGCTTTATCCATTACGCCACCTAGCCGCCCCTTTTCATAGGCTTCTTAAAAATTTGAGAAGCTTAACAATTTTATTTTATTTTTTAAGTAGGGCATTAGTAAATAAAGTTTGGAAATCACTGTCCTAATATATTGTAGTTAGCATGTAATTAGATACTTGAGGCCTAGAAGTAGAACATTTCCCCCCTTCCTTCCCCTCCATAACCCTAGCCTAGAACCTCTGGTTCTAGGGAGGAAATGTCAGGCCTAGAAAATCTGATGTTTGTATCAGATGCTTCATTGATTAAAAAAAAGAAACAAACACACACACACACACAAACACAACTTTCTGGCAAATTATAAAACAAATAAATAAAATTGGGAAGAATTTTCAGCGACATTTAAAAAAAAATCCAAAGCATTCATTTAAATTCCTCTCCTCTTTCTTTTGAAGACTGTCCAGGAAGGGGAAGCATATTCCCCAAAGGAAACTCATTTATACTGTGACAAAAACAAAACTAAAACCCTACTCTCTTCAGTTTCATCACCATATCATTTACCATATTTTTCTATTCAGAATAAATTGAAATATTAATCCTGATGATGTATTAATAAAGTTCATTTTATTTAGGAGAAAAATTGGCCATATTACTTGACTATTTCAGACTTTTCAGTCAGATGTATCTTTAAAAACCTAATCATTCAACCATAACAACTCATCTTCTGGTAGCCATCTGAGCTATGGGTAATAACCTCAAAGGGCTCACTATTATCCAAGGACCTTTTAGGTACTGAATTTTTTCCCCTTTTTTCCCTTTCATCTCAGTGCTGACTATTTTGAACCAAATTTGGGCCAAAATAAAAATTTCATAAGGGATCAGTTCTAATCATAGTTTATGTTAGTTTTTTCCTAACTACCATATAAATGTATCTAAAACAACTAAATAGCAAATAAAACTTGCGTGTATTTTTCAACATAACATGATTCCATACCAAAAGAGCTCATCAATGATGGTCTTGTTTTTAAGGATTTAATTTTTTTTTCATTTATTTAAGTGACTTGCTCAAGGTCACACAGCTAGGCAATTATTAAGTGTCTGAGGTCAGCTTTGAACTCAGGTTCTCCTGACTCCAAGGTTGGTGCTCTATCCACTGTACCACCTAGCTGCCCCAGGTGGTCTTATTTTTAATGTGTTTTATCAATATTTTTGGTTTTCATTCTACCTGTAATTACCTTTAAATTCTGTTCCCATTTCCACTTATAGGAAAAGAAACAACTTTAATACTAGACAATATTTTGGGAAAAGTCTGTTACTATATGGAGTGTTCCAGATCCATGTTCTTTTGTCTCTAGAAAGAAGATGGATTGAAGATGGATTGTCAAGTCAATAGGCATTTATTAAATCAATGTGCCAGTAAACATCTCCCCCCAAAGGAAAACAAATATAATCTCTGATATCAAGGAATTAACAGTCCAGTGGGAGGTACAATACAAAAAGAACTATGAATTGAAAAAATATACATGAGATAAATGGGGGGGGGTAATCCCAGAGGGAAGTCAGCAAGTTTAAGGAGGACTGGGAAAGGTTTTTTGAAGAAAGTAGGACTTTAGTTGTCTTGAAGTATGACACAGAATCCAGGAGGTAAAGAAAAAGAGGGAACAAGTTCCACATAGAGACAAGAGCCAGTGAAATTTCCAGCATGTTGGTAGAGGATGGGAAGTTGTGTTTGTGTGTGTGTGTGTGTGTGTGTGTGTGTGTGTGTGTGTGTGTAGTGGTGACAGTGGTGGTGAGAACTTGAGGTAAAGAGACCAATCAAGAGGTTATTGTAGTAGTACAAACCTCCAGTGATGTAAGCCAGCATTAGGATGTGGAAGTATCAGAAGAGGGGAAAGTGGTGGATATAGGAGATACTATGAAGTTAGAGGACTCGGCAATTGATTAAACATGAAGATGTGATGAGAGAGAATGAGGAGTTGAAGATGACTTAAATTGGAAACTTGGGTAACTGGGAGGAAAGTCATATCCTTGACAATAAAAGGAAATTTTGGAATGGAGGAGGGCTTAGGAGGAAAGATTAAAAAGCTCAGTTTTTGACAATTTAAGATGTCCACATAGCAGTCAGTTCAAGATGTCCCTTAGGTCTTTTCTTTGATCTGTTCTTTGGGGGAAAAAAAACTTGGTAGTTATACTTCCATTCTTTGAATATTTATCTTTTTATTATAAGCTAAAATAGCAATAAAATAAACATTTTCACATGCATTGTACAATGGGGGTACATTAACTTTGAGATTTCTATATATATATATATGTATATATGTTTACATATGTGCATACAATTCAGTATGGAATTTTCAAAGCTATCTTTCTTGGATTTCTTCTGATCCACTGTTATCTTTTGTGAATTAAAAAGCTTAAATGATATTCCTTTTTTGTAAGGGTAAGACAATTGCTTCATTGACCTCTGTACCACTTAAAAATGTTGATTCCCAATCAGTCAAGTTCAATCATAAGTCTTAAAATTTATTTGCATTGGAATGATTCTTATGAGAATAATGTGTAAATAGGTTGAAGGTATTTGACCATACCCATGGATCATTTATATATTTTTAACAAGTTGAGAAGATATCCATTCTTGAAATTAGAGCAAGTTGATGTTCCTGAAATAACCCCTTTGATAAGAAACTATTTTGTTTCATTTAGCTTTTTTATGGGGGTGGAGAGAAGCCTTGATTTGACTTTTGGTCTTCTTCCCTGGCCCTGTTTAGGTGAAAGAGGATCTTACATGGTCTAGAATGTCTTCAGAATGTTGGGTTCCCATTGGTATCCATACATAAACTGAAAGCATTGCCTTCATTGTGAACCAAGGACAGATTGGACATGGCTACATTATGTTTAAGCAGAACTTCTAAAGTACCTATAAAAAAGAGGAAAACACTTTGAGCAACCAGTAACTGTGGGTTATCTCTTTGCTACATATGGTCTTTAAGCTTGAGTCTATTTTCCTGTAGTCCCTGTGTATATTTGTGGTTAGTGTGTCAGACTTTTTAAGGGAGGCATCTTATGTACCCACTATTTTCTGTGCAGGATCTTTTTGTAAAAACTACTTAAAGCTTACTAACAAAGCTTTTTTCAAATGATAATCTCAGGAGAAGTATGCCAGTGGGGTCTCAAGTGAATGGCATTAGATTATTATCTCTGCCTTCCTAGGTTATCCTTAGAAGGTTGAGGGGAACAAATAAACAAATTCATGAGATCCAAAATATGAGTATGATTGGAAATTGAGAATCTCTTCAGAGTATATATGGACTGTTTGCTTTTTTTTTTGACTACTATTCCTAGCCTCCCACCAAAAATTCCTACCTTCCTCCACACATTAGGAAAAGAAAAAGAATAAAACCTTTGTAAACAAATATGCATTGACAAGCAAAACAAGTTCCTACATCAATAATATTCAAAAATATCTCATTCTATTCTTACTCTCTGTTAGGAGGTGGGAAGCAGGACTCATTAACAGTTCTCTGGAATCCTGATTGCTCATTTCATTGCTCCGAGATATTGCAGCTTTCAAAGTTGATTCTTTTCTTTACAGTTATCATTGTATAAATTGCATTGATTTTCCTTAATTGATTTTGCATCAGTTCATATGAGATGCTCAGGATTTTGTTGCCGATTCAGTTCTTTCTATTTCCATCATTGTCATTTTAACAGTGTTTTCCTCATTCAGCTGACTTCGCTTTGCATCAGTTTCTAGAAATCTTTTCAAGTTTTTCTGAGGTCACTGAGGTGACCTCACCTTTAAATAGAGATGTCCCCAGGGCATTTGAAATATCTTATTTACAGAAAGAGTTGTTTTTTATCTGTTCTGGAAGCATGTATCTCTTTTGTATATTGAACCTTACCTCCTTCCGGAATATTCCCAGGAGGATAATGCTCTCTTATTGAGTAAGCATCTCTTTTCTCCTCTCCCTGCAGCTCCACAGTGGCTGAGTGAGTGCTCTTTGGCCTGATTCCCAGACCTTCTTCAGATAATATCAGTGATATGTGTCTGGCAAGCACTGATGATTATGATTATTTTCTGATATTGTGTAGCAGAGATAATTAAGCTAAAGGAAACTATCTGTATCACTAAAACTCAGAGCTGCAGCAGAGAAAAATTTAGGTTTAGCTATAGGATTAGATAATCTATCTCTACAATGTTACTTTGAAAATTTAATCTTAAACTTGAAGAATTACCATATTTCCCCCTGTATAAGACACACCTTTCCTCTCAAAATTTGGGGTCTATAAACTGGGAGTATCTTATACTTGGTTGTAGATTTTTTGATTTGCATTTCCTGCTTTTTCCTGCTTGTTGCTTTTGTGCTCATTGTTTCGTATACCGGTATATTAGGTGATGTTCTGCCCAGAAATGGCTCAGAAACGATTTTCATCCAGTGCTAAATTCTAGTTCAAAGTGATCCAGTTAGCAAAAGTGAATGGAAATCTTAAGTCTGGTCCTGTTCCAACTGAGAAACCATTCCAAGAATGTCTATGGGAAAAAGAAAATGCCTCAGAAGAAGAAGGCCATGAGAGGCAGGGCAGCTAAATGGCCTAAGGGAATGGAAGAGATGGATGGAAGAGCAAAGGGACATTGGAATTCCTGTGTCTACAAAGATGGTTCAGCAGGAGGCCAGAAGAATTACTGATGAAAAAGAAGCTCCTGATTTCAAAGGAGGACACAATTAGTGTTTCAGGTTCATGAAATGGAATGGACAAAGCATGTGTCCAAGAACCAGACTTGCCCAGGGAGTGATTGTGGTCAACTACAGACTAGAGCACAGACAGGAGAGCAGACAGGACCTCTCCTAAGACAGCGATTCATCATCAAATACAGATGAGGACAAGCTAATGGGAGTTTTGACAGTGATGAGCAGTTGTATGAATTTTATGATGAATAAACCTTAAGTTCGATGACTTTATGTATTATTTTTTTTTCAAATTTTGGGCCCCCAAATTAAGGTTCATTGTATACATGGAATACTTTTCAACCTCAAATCTCAAAGTTTGGAAGGGGCAATAAGGCAAGATTTCAATCTTAGAAATAGAAATAGCTAGGTAAGTAACTTTAGAATCATAGATGATAGAATGAATTATAGAATCATAGAATGAAAGGAGCCTTAGAGCTGAATTAATATCTACCCCTTTACCTAAAGATGAAAAAATTGAGGCACAAAGATGTTAAAATTATTATTAGCTTCCCCCCAACCCCCACAGAAGGCAATTTGTCAGTCTTTACATTGTTTCCATGGTATACATAGATCCAAATTGAGTGTGATGAGAGATAAATCATATCCTTAAGGAAGAAACAAATTATAAGAGAGAGCAAGATCACACAATAAGCTATCAAATGTTTTTTTTCTAAATTAAATGTAATAGTCCTTGGTCTTTGTTCCAATTCCAGTTGTTTCTCTGTATACAGATGGTATTCTCCATCACAGACAGTCCCCAAATTGTTGCTGACAGTTGCACTGATGGAATGAGCAAGTCCATCAAGGTTGATCATTGCCCCCATGTTGCTGTTATGGTGTGCAGTGTTTTTCTGGTTCTGCTCATCTCACTCAGCATCAGTTCATGCAAATCCTTCCAGGCTTCCCTGAATTCCCAAGGGATGAGTTTTTCAGCTACAACTCTCAGACTATCTTCAAAAATGCCTTTGACTATTTTACCACTTAACTCAAAAATAGTGGGGCAGCTAGGTGGTACAGTGGATAGAGCACTGGCCCTGGAGTCAGGAGTACCTGAGTTCAAATCCAGCCTCAGATACATAATAATTACCTAGCTGTGTGGCCTTGGGTAAGCCACTTAACCCCATTTGCCTGGCAAAAAACTAAAAAACAAACAAACTCAAAAATAAATTCCAGTGGGTCCCTACTATTTACAGAATCAAATATAAAGTCCTCAGTTTAGCATTTAAATCTCTTCAAAAATGACTCCTTCTTAGCTTTCCAGCCTCCTTATAGATTCTTTCTTTCATAAATGCTATGGTATTGCCATCATATTGGCCTTCTTATTTTTGTTATGATACTCTATTGCCCATCTTTGTAACTTTACATTAGCTCTCCTCATGCTTGGAAAATCCACCATCTTCATTTCTGCTTCTAAGAATGCCTAGTCTCCTTCAAATATTGGTCCAAATCCAGTCTTCAATAGGAAACTTTTCCTGGGCTAATAAGTGTTGTATCATTGAGGTTAACTTTTATCTTCTCTGAATTTTTATTGTATACATTTAAATGTAAAATACCTAAAGACAGGAGCTATTTTTTGTTTTTCTTTGTATCATAGTATTATTTTTTGAAAATTAAGGTAAATTGAGATATAATAGTTCAAGCATGATCAATTTATTAGTCTCATAATATGCATTAAATTGGGTCAAGGGTCTCTTATAAAAATTAGCAAGATGATAGTAAAATCTTTTTTTTAAGATTTTATTTATTTTGAGTTTAACAATTTTCTCCCTAATCTTACTTCCCAATTTTCCAGTCTTTACATTGTTTCCATGGTATACACTGATTCAAATTGAGTGTGATGACAGAGAAATCATTTCCTTAAGGAAGAAACAAAGTATAAGAGATAGCAAGATCAGACAATAAGATACTAGGTTTTCCCCCTAAAATAAAGGTAATAGTCCTTGGTCTTTGTTCAAACTGCACAGTTCTCTCTCTGGATACAGATGGTATTCTCCATCACAGACAGCCCCAAATTGTTCCTGATTTTTGCACCAATGGAATGAGCGTGTCCATCAAGGCTGATCATCCCCCCTCATGTTGCTGTTAGGGTGTACAATGTTTTTCTGGTTCTGCTCATCTTGCTCAGCATCAGTTCATGCAAATCCCTCCAGGCTTCCCTGAATTCCCATCCCTCCTGTTTTCTAATAGAACAATAGTGTTCCATGACATACATATACCACAATTGGCTAAGCCATTCCCCAATTGAAGGACATTTATTTGAGTTCCGATTCTTTGCCACCACAAACAGGACTGCTATGAATATTTTTGTACAAGTGATGTTTTTACCCTTTTTCATTATCTCTTCAGGGTATAGACCCACTAGTAGTATTGCTAGATCAAAGGCTATGCATGTTTTTGTTGCCCTTTGGGCATAGTTCCAGACTGCTCTCCAGAAAGGTTGGATGAACTCACAGCTCCACCAACAATGTATTGGTGTCCCAGATTTCCCATAGCCCTTACAACAATGATCATTGTCCTTTCTGGTCATGTTGGTCAGTCTGAGAGGTGTGAGGTGGTATCTCAGAGAAGCTTTAATTTGCATTTCTCTAATAAGTAATGATTTAGAGCAATTTTTCGTATGACTACAGATTGCTTTGATCTCCTCATCTGTAAATTGCCTTTGAATATCCTTTGACCATTTGTCATTTGGAGAATGGATAGTAAAATTTTGAGCATTATAAGTAAGCCTATTCAAAGACAAAGTCAGAATTGAAGTTACATCATTTGAACTGCCCCTTCTGCATTCTCCTTAGCTCAGAAGAAAACCCTTTACTTTATGGGTAAATTTCATATCTTTAATTGGATTGCCCAGAATGGAAAATAGGGGTGAGTTATCAATCACATTACCAAAATGATAGATTCTCTAAAGTATTGAGAAGTATAACTAGAAACCCCTATTAATGTGACTTTTCCTACCTTCTTTCAATCCTGGCAAACAGATTGCAGCAGAGATAGAATAAGAACCAAAGCTAAGAATGCTCATACTTGGCCCAACACCATTCAACAGAAGTGGATGGTTACAGGACAGATGTCAATCTGATCCCAGGTCATTTATCTGGGAAGGGTGGGCAACCTATTCTTAGGCCAGAGGATCTAATCCTACTTTCTCAGGGGTTGGAGTGGAAGGCAGCCCTAGGGAGCCTCATCAAGGCAATGAGAAAGAGAGTAAGTAACTGCTCTCAATGGTAATATAGGAGAGCAGAGGACTTTGAGATGGAGATTGTAGTGGGAAAGGGCTCAATTCAAAAAGCAATAGCCCTCATCCCTTACCTCTGGGAAGCCCATCCCTCTCATGCTGCTGATGGAGATATGAGTCCCAATTACCCTGTGCTCATTATAGTCTTGATAGAAAGGAGGATTTGTGTGACAAAAACAGTTTTCCCAATCCATTTTCATGATTTTCTGTTAACATCCTAAAACAAAATTTTAAAGAACAAAGAAGCTATTTAACAAAACTCAGTTTTTGAGGAGGGGGAAAAAGTTATGTAATTTAAAGCCTATCCACTTGAAATTGTGGAATTAATCAGATTAAACTCCTCCCCCAGAATATGTCACCTCATCTGACAACATTATTACAAAGTCTTTAGAACAAATGAGTATCTAATGACCTTAACTCCCCCTGAACATGGGTGTTGGGAATGCTCTAGTCCTGCCACAGAATATCTGCCGGAGGTTCCTCAATGAGTTTTCTTGTTTTTTGTTCCCATGTCTAAGCCTGCCCACTCATGCCCGCCTTGGTGGCATCCATGAGCTGCCTCTTCATAGCTTCCCTGCACAGCTGTTCTATGGCAGAATTTCCAAACCTCATATGAACTCAAACTGGGAAGCAGTCTAGCACAGAACAAAGAATTTGGAATCAAAGACTGTACCTCTACAAGATCCATCAGGTCACTTCTTATCTCTTTGGCCTCAGTTTCCTCATATAATAAAATCAGGCTTTTGAAATGGATAAATTGAACATTGTTTCTACCTCTAAATCTTTGATCCACCAAAGAACATATTTAAGAAAAGACAAGTTATAGGTTGCTTCTATTGTTATCCAAGGTCATCCTCAATTACACTATGATTTCTCATTGATTCATTCTCCAGGTCCTGCCCCCTCCAATTCTATCTACTGATGCTCCCCCGTAGTTTCTGTGACAAAGGAGATACTTTGTGAGACAAATGCTGGTGTATGCATGTACTTCAGAAGGCAAGGACAGTTTGGGGGGGGGGAGGCTTGCTTGAGAAGAGAGAAACTTATTATATGAATTTTAGAGCTTTCCTGCAGATAAATTCAATTCTTATGGTTTGTCACTAAGCAGCATGTGACAAAAGGGAAACCTTCTATTGAGATGATGATAATGCTAATAGTTTAAATGCTGAAAGTTCAAAACAGGAAATGGGGTGTAAAGAATTGAAAATCAAAATGTCAAAATAATCTCAACATTAGTCATAATTCAAGGTTGATAATTTCATGTAGACGTGTGTATATAAAACTTGTTTTTCTGTGGTTCTGCTGTTTTGTGAAAGAAAAGTATCCAGTTAAAACAGTTCTTTGTCTTCCTTTTTTTGACCTATGTGAACAGATCGAAAAACCTATTAGTGCCAAATAACAAAACCAAACCATAGCAGCCAAAAGAGACAAAAGTCAATTCTACACTCTCTTTTTTTTTTTTTTATTGCAAACCCACTTTCCTTTTCTCATTGTCCAGGATGCAAAGATCTGGGAGAATTGAGGGTCAGGGTTACCTAGGGTGGTAGGAAGATCTGGCTTGATATCCCCTCCCTTTTTCCCAAACACTAACTAGTTGGGCCAGTGATTTCATGAGTCCGAGTCTCAGTTGTATTATCTTTAAAATGCAAATAAGGATAGCACATGTTACTGTGAGGATGAATTGAGATAGGCAAATACAGACGTATTATGTGCATGTGATCTATCCTTTTTTATAAGGATACATTCCTGAATTGTGGGCATAGAATGCCAGGAAAGACAGCCTCTAGGATACATACAACTAGATAAAAAGTGGGCCAGTCTTGCTGAGAATCTGCAGTAAGAGAGATTTTAGGCAGTATTTCGTACTGACTTCAGAACAGTGGTGATGCGGGGAGTCCTGTCTCATAGAGTTGGGGGTCCTGGGAGTGGCAAGTAGACTATACATTGCCATTCACAGTGCAAGTGTGGTTTTTGTTAGTTTGCTTGCACTTTGCTGATTTTAGTTTTATTTAAGGCAATGGGGTTAAGTGATTTGCCCAACGTCACACAGGTAATTAATAAGTGTCTGAGGTCAGATTTGAACTCCCATCCTCCTGACTCCAAGGTCGGTGCTCTATCACTGTGCTACCTAGCTTTCATTAGGAAGGGTTCAGGAGCTCCTTCTGGTGAGAATTTTCTCCCTTTTTGCACATTGGTATTTTCATGATAATTTCAAGAATTCAGAGAATGCCTGGTGAACTCAAAAGGTTAGTCTATTTCCTAGAATCCCACAATTCTTCCATGGAAGAGAGAATTTGAACCCAGAAATTCTTGACCATGAGTTTGGCTGTCTAAGCATTGTTACCTCTTATTCAGTTTAACACACATAAAAAAATCAAAGCTATGTAATAAAAATTCGTGATTTCATATACAACCCCCATTTTGGCTTCTTTACTTATTGAAATGTTTTAGGTTTTTCATAATGAGAAGAAAAGATGTCTTGTTAGAATATCAAAGGAAAAAAGTTCTTTAGTAACTGTTTAACTTGTATAGACATCCATTGCTGTCTCTACATGCCAACATGCCATACTCTTTTAAGGGGCCTTTACTTGCTCACAATCACTGGAGGTAATGACCTCATCAGAGTGTTCATTTTGAAAAAATGTGGTCAGGGTGAGCAATTTGAAGATACATTCAGATGGGAAGGAACTATAAAGCTGTGGTTTGGGGAAACCAGCTTCCTGGATCACAGGGCTCTTAGTCACTGAGCTCAGAAAAGCTTGTAGACTCAGGCCTGTACTGGGCTCAGATTGAGATGACTTCTTCGCAGTCCTAAAATCTAGCCAACAGTGGTCATTTTTCTCAAGACATGGCACAAGAGAGTGATACAGAACAAAACGAAAACATGTTCCTTCTGTCAAAGATCCACTTTACTTGGAAATACAATACCATATAATTAAATAACTATATTCATTTGAGATTTAGCCTTCTTTCACTAAAGAGAGAATGTGGAGCTGGTTGGGCAAAGCTCAACATCCTGAGAAGTGAATTTAAGCAGGGACTAACCCTAAACACAAAAGAGAAAGTTATTTCAGTGAACAACTGTTGGATTCCAATTTTGACTCTGTCATTTTATGCCTATATGAATTCCAGCAAGTCACATAACCTTTATGAGCCTCAGTTTCTCCATATGTAAAGAGAGAGGTTTTACCCAGACAGCTTTTGAGATCTCTTCCAACCCCTGTTACTCTTTCTAGTAAGAGCTGAGATTGGAAGGCTGCAAAGATTCTCCCACGCTCTTTTATCCTAAGGCTAACCTTACTTGGAGACCAGGGAATAAAATGAGCTTCAGAAAGCTCATTTAGAGTAATAAGAATGATCACTGGATTGGTTATCAGGACTCTGGGCTTATTTTCTTTTCCCATTGTTACCTATGGGAATGTAAGCAAGACAGTTAAATGCTTTAAACTTCATCTTTTTATCTGTAAAATGGATGGTCTTGACAAGATGATTTCTATAATTCCTTCTACAACTAAGTCTTAAAATCCTCAAGTCAGTCGGTCAATTAGCTATGCTAAGAACTGAAGATATAAAGAGCACCTTGAAAGCAGGTTCTCAGATTCTGAAATCAGTTTTCCCTGATTGCTTTAGAATGGTATGTTATTGTATGTCCTTCATTCTGGAAAAGGACCGTGATCTCAGGAAGGAAATGCCATGACTTGCAAGTAAAAATGAGGGAAGGCTGTGCAAAGTCCCCAGCCTCACTTTCTCCTCTGAAGCCATCTGGGTCCAGAGGCCAGATATTGGTCAAGACAACTGGAAATGGTGCCAGATACAGCAGGAGACCTTGGCCTTTTTAAGCTAAGTCTGTCTGTCTGAGGCAGCACCTATCCAATGATTAAGGTCAGGTAAGAGGAGAAGTGAAAGATCCCCTCTAAGAGGCAGGGGTGGTGTTTGTTTAAAGTCATAGAAGAGTGTGAGAGGAATAAGGGCGATGACTGGAGTATAGACATCATGGTGAGGAGACAACCAGGAAGGGAAGGTGTGAAACAAATAGTATCTTCCTCAAAATGTTTCTCTTGGGTCTTTTCAATTGGAGCTGTGATTCCAAACTTCAGTTTAACATCCCTCCTTTCCCTTAGACTGTGGATATCTGTCACTCGTCTGTCCATCTACCTCTTTTGCAACCAGAAATGGGATGAATATGAAACAATACATAGACGATGTTCGGGGGTATGGCAAAGGCCAGCTCAAAGTCATCGGAAGGAGTGGGGGGGGGGGAGAGCATGCCTTCCTCCCTGTATTCATATGTGTAATGTGGAATTAGTTAGAAAGGCCTCTGAGCTGTTCCACAGGGTGTCTATAGAAAAGAAAGAATCAAAGGAGCTACAAGAATTCAGGGAGATCCAGGGACATGGGAACAGATTTGATAGTGGAGAAGTTAATTTCCCCAGTGACCCAATAGATATAGGATAGTTTATCTTTTTCAGAAAATTAAGATCAAATTGTCCTGTTCAATAGCTGTAACTAACTATGCTCAGATAAGTATTTGGGGGTGTTTATTAAGTTGTTTATATAGTATAATAATACGAGTGATTTAATAAAGATAAGGATTTCAATGAAAGTGAGCTGACTTCCCATTATGCAGCTGGTTCATTTCAAGCGGTTGAAATAAATTAAAAGATAAAACATTCTCAGTCATATGATTAAGAGACAAAAATTGATCACCGTGAAAAGGGCACATTTCAAATGGAAAAGGAACCTTTCTCTCTTGGTCCACAAAGATGTATGTATCTGTGGCACAAATGAGCAGGTCTGTCATCTCCAAGTTCTTTGAGATATTCTTTTATCTGTAATGCAAGTGACTGGAAATGGTGAGTGTTTTGCAAGGGATTGTCATAATGAGATGCAATTAACAAATACATGCCCTTTGAAGGCAAGCATTATTTATGCCTGGTGTTATTTATTGCCCAAATAATGGGAATCTTTGCATCACAAATAAAATAAATGCTATTAATACTGTTATTTATCCATCTCCACATACATCAAGGTGCTTCTAGCACGATGACTCTGAGTCATGAAAAATGTGGTGGCTGTCACGAGAATTTAGAAAACATAAAATGGAAGTGTTTCTTGCCCAACCTTCTCCATTTGCAAAACCTAGGCAGAGAAAAAATACTTTTCCTTTTCATTAAGACTCTGGGTTATAGTACCCTGGAAGTTAGCAATTCAGAAATCAAACTGATTAAGATAGTCATGGAATCTGTAAGCTAGGAAATCATTTTCATTTACTTGATGAGGAAGCTGAGTAATAATGTGTTCCCGCTACTCTACTCTATAGGGGCCTTCAGAGCTGAATACAGTACCAATAGTCGAGGGTTAACCACAGGAAGAGCTATGGTAATATTTTATAAGTAAATCTTTTCCCCCATTATTCAGTGTCTTCTAATTGTTGCTGCTGTTAGCACTATCTCTTCCTTGAAATTATTTTATATTTCATTTTATTCATTTACTTCCTAAATAGAACATTAGCTCGTATGGAGCAAGAGTAAAACCTTTGTAATCCATAACTGTGGTTAAACAAAACAAATTGGCACATTGTCCATAACTGGAAAAGTATGTCTTATTCTGCACTTTGAGTCCATTACCATTCTTTCAGGAGGAAGTTTAGATGCTTCTTCATCAGCCCTCTGAAACCATTGAAAGTCATTGCCTTGGGGCGGCTAGGTGGTGTAGTGGATAAAGCACCGGCCTTGGAGTCAGAAGTACCTGGGTTCAAATCCCTCAGACAGTTAATAATTACCTAGCTGTGTGGCCTTGGGCAAGCCACTTAACCCCGTTTGCCTTGCAAAAACCTAAAAAAAAAAGTCATTGACTTGATCAGAGTTCTAAATCGTTCAAAAGCATTTTTCTTGGTTTTTTTTACATTGAAATTGTTAAATTGTTACTATGTAAGTTGTTCTCCTGGCTCCACTCATTTCACTTTGCATCAATTCATATACATCTTCTTAAGTTTATCTGAAATTGTTCCGTTAATAATTTAAAATTTAGTTATACATTATATTCACTTATCATAATTTGTTCAGTCATTTTTCATTTGATGTTACTGTCTTAGTTTCTGGTTCTTTGCTACCATAAAGAACATTTAATAAATATTTATGAGTCTTCTTGCTCTATCTTTGACCTCTTTGGGACATAAGTAGTAGTAGTAGTAGTAGTAGTAGTAGTAGCAGCATTGATCAAAGGAAATGCACAATTTAATAATTTTTGGGTGTAGTTGGAAATTGCTTTCCTGAAAGTCTTAAATGAATGTAATTCACAGTTCCATCAACTGTATCAGTCAACCTTTTTTCTCACAATTCCATCTGGCATTTGTCCTTCATTTCATAGTTATGAAGAAGGATCTCTAAGTTGCTTTTATTTTAATTTCTCCAGTTATTTATTAATTGCTTTTTTCACATGGCTATAGATGACTTAGCTTTATTTCTCTCATAACTATTTATATCCTTTGATTATTTATCAATTGAAGTATTATTCTTTTTCTTATACATATGAACCAGTAATATAGATTTATTTGTATTAAATTATATTAAATGATATTACTATATTAATTTATACATATTTATGAAATGAACCCTTTCTCAGGGATATTTGCTGTGAATAGTATTTTAAATTTATTTGTTTGTCAAATCAGCAGCCATTTTAAAAACACTACTGTTAGGTATTATGCTATGTTGAATAGGTTTTGTTTTGCAAAAATCTTTTTAAATTTTAAATTTCATGTAATCAAAATTTCTCATTTTGGAGTGATCTCTATCCCTAATCAAGGAAGAAACTTTTCTTCTTTCCACAAATCTGATGTGTAATTTCTTCTTTCAATCCTTAATTAGTTTGTGATATCCCATTTTATGTCTAAATAATACACCTATTTGGAGTTTATCCTAGTATATAGTGTAAAATATTTTTCTGCCAGATTGCTTTTTCCAGAAATTTTCATTGAAGTGCAAATTACCCCAATATTCTGATAACCAAATCTTAAGTTATCTAACACTAGGCTGCATTGCTTATCTGCTTTTTCTCTGAACAGTGTACCTAATCTATTCCATGATCTACCTCCCTTTTCTTTCTTTCTTTTTTTGCAAGGCAATGGGGTTAAGTGACTTGCCCAAGGCCACACAACTAATTATTAAGTGTCTGAGGTCAAATTTGAACTCAGGTCTTCCTGACTCCACGGTTGGTGCTCTATTCACTGTATGACCTAGCTGCCCCTCTACCTCCCTTTCTTAATCAGTACTTGATGATTACTGTTTCATCATATAGTTGGAGATTGGAGACTTTAAGGTCACTTCCTTCTCAAATTTATTTTTCATAATTTTCCTCGAAAACAAATTTTCCTATTTTGTTTTAGCTCTCTAAAGTAGCACTTTGGATAGCATTGAATGAATAATTTAGATTAGGCAATAGTGTAATTACTATTTCATTTAAACAGTCTAACCATGAGCAATTAGAAGCTCTTCATTTATTTACATCTGAATTTTCAAGATTAAATAGGTTTTAAAATTTTCAATCAAGATTTGCATTGGGGGCATCTAGGTGGCACAGTGGATAGAGCACCACCCCTGGAGTCGAGAGTACCTGAGTTCAAATACTACCTCAGACACTCAATAATTAGTTAGTTGTATGACTTTGGACAAGTCACTTAACCCCATTGCCTTGCAATGCCCTGTGCCTGCAAAAAAAAGAGATTTGCATTGCATTGAATATACTGAGATGATCTAAGAGCTGTATATCAGCATTTATATTAACATTCTACTTTCCAATCCCTGTTCTCTAGGAGGCCCCTAGTTTGATGGTGAGAGATTCTCAGACCCAAACATCCTTCCTTGAAAATTATTCCTCTATGTACATTGTCTTCCTCTATTATAAATAAGCATGTTGAGGGCAAGAACTGTCTTACTTTTTTATTATTATTATTCCTACCATTTGACATGATGTCTGACTTATCGATAGTACTTGGTAAATGAATTTTGTTCCATTCTTTCATTCATTCATTGTTTGGAAGCATCTGTGAGTTTGTCAGTGTAGTTAGTTGCCCCGTCCAGTGGTTCATCTTGCTGCCTGTATTTGTCTGTGATTCTTGTCTGTGTCTTCCCCTGCATTTTCCACTGTCTCTCCCATATACTGGGGTGGGGGAGGGGATTTTGCTTTTTTTTTCCCTTGACATCTCAAGTGTACTAGTAACATGAGAAGGGGAGTCCATCAGAAATCTCTTTCTCTTTTCATATGACCAAGTGATATTCTCTTTTAATCCTAGATTTCTTTGATGTTCTCCTTTATAACACTTCTCCTTGTAATTCCTCATATGTAGTATATTATATCTTCTCATACCCCAAATGTTCCTATATCTTTTGGGTGATTTCCAACTTCAATTCTTCATATTTTACTATATCTCTTATTCATGTTCTCATATGAATCCTCCATAGGTTATCAAGGCATAAGGACTTGCTTTTAGAATTTTATTTTATGGGTGCTAGTGCAAACACTGAATTATCTATTTCCCCTCAGTCTTTCTATGTGTTTTACCCACTTCATTTTCTGATTATACATTTTCTGAATTATATCTTTGGAAGCAATCAGGACCTGATATTCCTTTATTTGTAATATTTTTGAAATTGATATTTTATTAAACACAACAATGTCTGCATTCTTTACATAGTAATATGTATAATACTATTGATAATAATTGCATTATTTTTTTTTACTAATATTAGACATCCTTTTATTATGTTTGTTTATTTAATGAGATGAACTTCAAAACCATAGGGTCATAGATGCTATATCAGAGGCCATCCAGTCTAACCCTCCCCTTTTTTTCTTGTTCCTTTCATTGAAGGACCATATGGTCACAGACCTATAGCTAGGAACCTAGAGGTCATCTAGTCCAAACCTCTTGCTTTACAGATGAGGCAATGAAAACACAAGGATGTTCAATGACTTTCCCAAGTTCACAAAGGCAGTAAGAATCAAAGGTGGGATTTTAATCCACTAATTTAAATTACTTTCTAATTCTAATATTCCATGATTTAAATCTGTGAAAATTTTGAGTAGGTTAAGAGTTGTCATTCTTGCCCAATACTAGGGACATTTTTGTTTAAACAAAGATTCAAAACCCCCCCAAAGATCTTTTTTTGGGTGGGGATTTTTGTAAGACAATGGAGTTAAGTGACTTGCTCAAGGTCACACAGCTAAGCAAATAATAAATGTTTGAGGTGGCATTTAAACTTAGGTTCTCCTGATTCCAGGGCTGATGCTCTAAAGCTGTGCTACCTAGCTGGCACAAAGATTTTTAAGACCCAAGAAATTCCCTAGTAGTGGAACTATTGTGAGATATATACTAAGAATATCTTTAAAAGGAATCATCAAATGTTGTTAAAGAGATACTCATCTATTCCTGAGCATAAATCTGGCCTCTAAGAGGAATGCCAGAGCTCTGTAGGGTACAATGATCCCACAGGTTTTGCTACCTTGACCCCAAATTCTGTTCTCAGTTAGGGTGAGTAATGATTTCTGTTGAGCAATTTCCCTTAGAGGCAATTTTTTTAGTTTTTGCAAGGCAATGGGGTTAAGTGGCTTGCTCAAAGGCCACAAAGCTAGGTAATTATTAAATGCCTGAGGGTGAATTTGAATTCGGGTCCTCCTGACCCTAGGGCCGGTGCTCTATCCACTGTGCTACCTAGCTGCCCCTAGAGGCAATTTCTGATTTAAAAATTGAGTTAGGAGACCTGGTTTCTAGTTGCTGGAATGTCTCAAACTGATTATTCTTTTTTTCCACTTCCCAGAATTCCTTCATTCATTTTTTTAGGGTTTTGCAAGGCAAACGGGGTTAAGTGGCTTGCCCAAGGCCACACAGCTAGGTAATTATTAAGTGTCTGAGATCAGATTTGAACCCAGGTACTCCTGACTCCAGGGCCAGTGCTCAACCCACTGTGCTACCTAGCCACCCCCATTCATTTCTTAGAAATATGCTCCCTACTTCTGCCAACAATCTTTCTCTCTACTGCCCATTGGACCATCTGCCATTTTGACTCTTCAGGTACTCGGTTCTATGTAAATGGAGCTCTAGAGTTCTAGTTCTGTAAAATTCATGGGAGAGAGTTTGTATTGACAAACTTGGATTTGTGTTTGGAATCATTGAAAGTTCTACATTGTTTCCCAGATCTTATCTTTCTTTTCAGTTCAACCCATTGCTCATCGCTAGTACCTAGTCAAGATATATGTGTTGATAGACTAAATCAGCAGATGGTCTGTTCAATTATATACCACGCGGTGCATAATAGTATTCTTCTTCCAGCTAGTTTTTCCTGCTGCTGCCCTTTTTGGTCATGGTGGTGGTGGTAGTTAGGCTAAACCAGTGGGTAGTCTTGGATTTTGCTGATAATGCAGTACAGTATTCTGGATTGATGCATTCAGCACAATGTTATCCAAAGCCAGAATCATTTGTGGGATCTTATTATTTCTAGAAGTACAAATACAATGTGACAAATTTATAAAAATAATATTAACAAAGTAATGAGAACTTAATGAGAACTTACTTGCCTGTGGAAAGTATTTTTGACCATGAGTTTTTCATTATAGAGACAATTTCCTCTGAGAAGTCTGATTTTATTGCTGGGAAGTCATTGAAATATTTACAGTCATTTCTATAATGGTCAGGAAATCTAAGACTTTACTGTTCACAGGATAAATCTCAGTTTTCCCTGCTGTTCACTCAATAAACACCTTGTCTATCATAAGTACATGTCCTGGGAGGATGAGTTAATATCATAATCTCCACTCTCCATAACATTGTTGCAAATCCTTGAATTTGATTTTCTAAGTTTCTTTTCATTATTATTATTATTAATTATTATTATTATAAGAAAAAAGCACAGAGGGGGAAATGGAGAAAGAGGAAATTGAAGCTGAGCCCTCTCCTTGGTGCTGACTTTTCAAAGCTATTGTTACAAATTTTTATCTTTAAAAAAAGTCATGTTTAAAACACCAGCTGGGGAATCTTAAGCACTTTAAAGATGCTTACCTCTAAAGAGGCTGGCATAGTAGGGTCAGTTGAAGGGAAGAAGATATTTAGTCCAGAAAGGGGAAGCTTTGGGGTTACATGATATCTGTTTGAGTACTTAGAGGTGGTGGAAGGAGTATTAGACTTATCTGGGTTGATCCTGGAGGAGAGAAATAAGAAAAATGGGTAGAATTTGTATTGAAGAAAATTTTGATTTAATGGAACCATCTCAAAATGCAATGGATTATCTTAGGAGACATAGGTCTCCCCTCACTGAAAGAGGTCAACAAATGAACAACGCCTAAAATAATATTTTAGGGTAATAAACTTGGAAGGATTAAGCAGAGATACTCATTTTCAGGCATAGATGGGCCCTGATGTTCCCCCATGTCTCTTCCAGCTCTGAAGGGTCATGATTCTGTGGTTATTGACTGGTTTTTCCCCCCACCCTGAGCATCACAACAGTTCAGAATTTCAGCAGACAAGAGAGAGTGTCTTTTCACCAAGCTGTAGGCAACTGAGAAGGGTTCTCAATAAATCATTTGACAAACACAACTCACCAAAATAACACTCTTACAAAAAAATATAGTGTCTAGAAAATTGGAATAAAGAAAAGAAGATTGCAAAAGCAAGCATAAGAGTCCACCAGTGGTTAGAAAGTTCAAAAAGGCAATAAATAAAACCAAATACAGATCTTTAGAAATCATTTTTCAGGTAAGATCTATAGAGCATCTTTCCCTTTAAATCCTCATTTGACAGTATCCTTGCACATGTGTTGGCTATTAATACACCTGGGTCACCTCAGGGAGTAATTCAAAAGATAGTTCTTAAGACACTGGCATTATCTTTTCCAGACCCATGAGTTACATTGAACATGGAGATTGAATTTTGAGGTGGTCCCTCCTGTGATAGTGAGGAGTTGATAGAGGGGACATCATCAAGGTGCAGTGATTATTCATCTTATTGATGAGATTATATAAACATTCTTTTACTTTTAAACTTGCTTTTCATGAATCTACTCTCTGAAAGGTGAGGTGGGGGTGGGTTGAAGGAATGAAAACGTTTTCTCTGAATTTGGCAGTCAGGGCCACAGTTTCTTAACTCTCTTGCACATGCTGAAAGGAATAAGGGAGATATGGAGTCAGGTAGTCAAAAAGCAATTATTAGGCACCTTTCATTTGTCTTGAATTGTGACAAATACTGGACATACAATAAAAGTTTTAAGACAGTCCCTCTTCCCAGGAAGCACAATCAAATGGAGGAGACACCTTCAAAACAATTATGTACAAATTTTACATACCTATGTGTGTGTTTATGATTATAAATACAGGTAAAGCCAGTCCACAGAGGGAAGGACTTTTGATTAAGGGAAATGGGAAAGATTTCTTGTAAAAGGTGGGATTTTATCCGAGACTTGAAGAAAGTAGATAGATCGCTACTATATCAAAAATTCAACTCATTTAAAAATTTTTTCTTAACCTTAACCTTAAAGTGACATAGACAATATATTAGGATGAGTATGCAAAGGAAAAAAACAGTCATTCCTGGCCCTATGAAATTTAAATTCTATGAGGGAGTGGGGTGGAAAATAAGTTATGTCTCTGAGAATGCCCATTACTAAGCCTGCCTGTTTTTAAATAAGAATCTCCAATGATGATTTTGGGGGTATGGCAGGGAATGAAAGCACATCTGACCTGTTGGCTATAGTCTTTTTGGTTCTGAAAATGAGAAATCTCTAAGAAAACTCTTTTTTTCTGAGAAAATTCTTCTTTAAGTTGCTTTGACCTAATTTTCCAGGAGTGCCATCCTCTGCATTTGTGGTAATGGGATATTTGCCACCAATAGCTATCTGTGAGGATCATCCAGTGAGATGGGAAGACCAGCTCCTGGAAATGGGAGAACTGGTTTTCAGTACTGTCAGTTTCATAAACCTGTTATAATTAGTAGACTTGGCTGAACTTCAGCATCTTCATCTTTAAAAATGAAGCTTCTGATGATTATACTCCCTTTCTCACAGGATTACTGTGAATATCAAAAGAGGCAATGCCTTTTTAATCATCACACTTTACTGAAGGAGGTCACCATAATGTCACTTTTGGTACCCATCATTCAAATGGCAGAGACTTCTGACTCATTGGCTTTATCCTATGTGTAGAATTTATTAGAAGATATGAACAAGTCTTGTCTTACTGGAAAGAGCATTGGATTTTAAGGAAAAGGTTTTAGTTTGATCTATACTTGAATGATCTACACTAGTCACTTAATAAATCCTTGCTGAGTGATTCCCTTCCAAGTGGAAATTCTGTGGATTGTACTGGTTGAGAAGGTGACACTCTTCACTGGTGAAGGTAATAGTAGATAGAGTGGGGGTTTGGAGTTAGGAGGAACTGGGTGTGGATCCTTCTTCTGCTGTGACTTTGGACAAGAAATCAAAAACATATATTGAGCACCTACTGTGTGCTAAACAATGAGGAAAATAGTTTGGGAACTCAAAGGATTTATATTCTTTCAGGGAAGAAATGTCTCTCCCTAAGTACATACAAAACTGCTGCACTTTGAACTTTTTAGAATCCCAGTTTCCAAATTTGTAAAATGGGGTAATAACCAATTGTATTTACCTCATGGTAGTCCCACAAAATTATCAGCTGCTCACATCATCATAATGGGAATTCCTTGAAGCAGGGAAGTGTTTCATTCTTTTTACAAATATGCTGCCCTCAAACAGTAAATGCTAAATACACTCTTATTGATTAATTGACTCCTAATGAAATCTGGTTCCTATGGAAAGTATTCATTTTGTGCCCACAGATTCTCCTCCACAAGTCCAAGAATTAGCAAGGAGGTTAAGAGAATGACTGACACAATTCTCAGCGTTTCCCCAAGTGCTACTTGTCTTTGCAGGAGATGAAAATAAAAGGGAATATATCAGTGGGACAGAAGAGCTTTCTCTTTTCCTGAATTATTTTCCTTGTCTCTCTAGGTTCTCAGAAGATTTCCATAATAAACTCACTGAACCTCGGGAAGCAGCCAGGCTTGCCTCCTAGGACAGCCACTAGAATAGCAGATGGTATAAACAGTCTGACATATGTTTTCTCCATCAATGTTTTAAAATTGCCAGACAGCTGTCTTTTTAGCTATTGTACCTTGTGGCACTACAGGTTGATTAGGACTGACAGGCACAGAAAATAACAGAGATCTCACTTTTGCTGACTAGAGCCTGAAATACAAGTCCTTAGCTTTGATGTCTAATTTGGTCCTTTTTTTAACTGGGTCTACTCATTCCAGGGAAATTCATAAGCTGTAATTTAGGATCCTCAGTTTTCCTAATCTGTACTTCCAATGCCCATTTGAAAACTCATTTTAGATGAATAAATCTTTCCCCGCTCCCTGTAGTTTTAATCATCAATTATACCAAATGGTTATCCAGAAACTGATATTGGACATTGTAGGAACAAATGTGAAAAGTGAAAAAGAGTTGGAAGTAGTAACTCTAAGTTTATTTTTGGTCTTTTCTGTTACACAAAAGAATCCTGAAAGAAACACTGACATCATAGGCAGAACAACCTGATTGCAGTCTCAGTTTCTCCCATGTAACCATAGAACCTTTGAGCTCATGTAATTCATCCTTCTCATCTTATTTAGATGCAAACTGAGACCTGGAAAATGAATGTGATTTGTTCAAGATCTCACAGCTTATATGTGATCAGGATTCACCACAGCCTCTGTTTTTTCTTCTGGCAAATGGGGATGTCAAGGTTCACATTAACTAGGTTTGAGAATTGTTGAGAAAATTCAATGAGACACTGGCTGCTAAGTAATTTATAACCCTAAAATATTATAGAAGCATGCATGAGCCAATAAATTTCCCCATTTAATCTCAAAAAAAGGCCAAGCCCATATAAACAAGAATTCCAAAACCTAAAATTCTTTCTGCCAAGAAAGACTGGGACCTGTTTTGCCCCTCAGGCTCATGGATAGTTGTCTCTAAGAGAAGAATGAGACATCCTCTATTAGCTTCACTTTGCTGCCTATTTTACAAACCATTTACAAACTATTTTTACTATATATGTATATATATATATTTATATATATATATTTATATATAGTTTAGGGGGGGGGGTTGCAAGGCAATGGGGTTAAGTGGCTTGCACAAGGCCACACAGCTAAGTAATTATTAAGTGTCTGAGGTCACATTTGAACTCAGGCCCTCCTGACTCCAGGGCTGGTGCTCTATTCGCTGCACCACCTAGCCTCCTCCCGTGTATATTGTATATAAAAGAAGAGGAAAGTCAACCAGTGAGATGATAACTCAAAACAAGGCATGATCATCTCTCTATATGGCTGAGATGAGCTGAAGAAATGAAGATTGTCTGGGATGAGGAAGCAGATAAATGGGGAAGCAAGATTATTTGAGAGGGAAATCAACTTGAGTATCGATGGCCCCTTAATAAGAGCATGGGATGAGGAGCAAACTAAGGCAGTGAGTCAGAAGCCAAAGTCCTTAAGGAAGAAGGGAGCTGGGAGATAATTGCCACACGTGTCTGCTATATAGGAAGAGCCCGGCAGGCAATATTTGCTCTGAAGATATTGGTTGGTATTTAAATGCCACCCACTCTTCCAAGGTAGAGCCTCTTCTAAAGCTCAGTCAAAGACAAAAAAATGCTGTTTTTTTAAGCTTGCTGGCTGTCTTCATTTCCTGTTTTCATTTAAACAATAGAGCGGAGAAAACTCCAAGCAAAAGAGGCTGGTCCTCTGTGAATAACTGAAATGGGGTCTTGGTGGAGCACTAACAGGCCTTGTGGAAATTAACCTCCTGCCAGGGACTACACATGGAAATATATTGTTCAAGAATCATTCTTCTCTTTGAGGAGGGTGGGGGATTAATCTGCAGAAACGTTTGGGGCCATAGCTGGGCATGTGTTGAAATTTGTCAGGGAGAAGATAAATGGGCATTACTTGAAAAGTAAGTCACACCGTGAATAATCCCTTGGGAAAGCCAATGCATTGTTATACTGGCAAAGGCAACTTAGGAGAACAAGAGCCTATCTCTCCTCTTTTATGGGGAAAGAAGATGATGAGAGGGACTAAATAGGCAGGATGTGAATGTAGTACTTTTTCACAAGGTTACATCAGTAATTTTTTTCTTACATGTGTGAGTCTAAAAAATAGTTAGAACCAGGCATCTATATTTTGGATGCTCAGCTCTAGAGAATCATTTGTAATCCTTTTGAAAAATTATTTTCTTTATATATTTATCATTTCCAAGTACTTTCCTTCTACTCCTTGACCATAGCCCAAATAATTTTCTCTTTTAGTGACGGAGGTTCAATTTTAGCATAAGTGATGTCCAAGTCTTTCCATTGTACCCCAGTTCTGGCAGTGGTCCCATTCTTGAACATCCATAATCCCATTACTCCTTCCGGAGAGAAGGGGAGGATCATTTCATCATCTGACCTCTGGCCTCGAGATTGTTCTTGGCTTTCCAATGCCAAGTGAATCTCTCACCTCCTCATGTCGTTATTTTATCCATTGAGAAAGATGGTGCATCTTCATCTTCTAATTCAGAGTGGCATTCTGCACTGAGTCCAAATAAATGTTTTGGGAAACATTCTTGCTTTCTCTTGATCCTGAATGCATATCAGTTGGAAGTTGCTGTCCTTAGAGTCAGGAAGACTCAGATTCAAATCCTGCCTCAGCTAGTTGAGTGAGCTAATTCTGCTCTCTTAGCCCCAGTCTTCAATCTGTAAAATGAGGCAATTGAACTTGACCTAAAGGGTCTCTTTCAGCTCTAAGACTATGGACCTCTGAGAGCCTCACCTTAAGGACTTTACCATTTAGTAAGGGTTATAAGATATGTGCCAATATGGAGAAGAGGAACCATCCTTTAATCTAACTAGGTAATTAGAACATTATTTTTTCTACTCCTACATTTAGGGGATGACACCTTTTATTCCATGTATCACTCCTTCAAGTAGTATGCTGTAATCTGCTTATATCTATCCTGCATTAGTCCAGTAAATGAGGAAACTAATGAAAAAATCATTCACAATGTGCCCAGCAAGCACTTTTCTAAGTGTTTGGAGAACAAATAAAAACAAAGACAGTGTCTGCCCTCAAGAAGCATTTATTCTAATGGGAGAGACAACACACAGAAGCAGGTGGTGGCTAAAGAGGGATACTTTTCTTTTGAGGCTTCTGCAAGGCAATGGGCAATGGGGTTAAGTGGCTTGCCCAAGGCCACACAGCTAGGTCATTATGAAGCGTCTGAGGCCGAATTTGAACCCAGGTCCTCCTGACTCCAGGGCCGGTGCTCTATCCACTGCACCACCTAGTTGCCTCTAAAGAGGGATACTTTGATCAAGTGTGGAGCTAGAGGGGCATGGATTGATACAATTAGATCTAGGTAAAATGGGAGAGTTTATCTGATCTTGGTTCCAAATCATGATTCATGGTTATGAAACTGGAGGAAGAGAAAAGTGAAAGACACGTGCATGAAGGAAAGGCAGGAAATGAAATGGAGGCACAGATGACCTTTTTGCCTGGAAGCTGAAGAGGATACAAAGCCATATGATGTTTATTGTTTATCAACAATAAAAATGTGTTTTACTTGGTAGAGTAAATTGTTGCTTAAAGATTCTCCTCTAAAAGTGATCTCCCATACATATATGAAATTCCTTAAAAAAAAACAATGGCTGGGGGTGGCTAGGTGGTGCAGTGGATAAAGCACCAACCCTGGAGTCAGGAGGACCTGGGTTCAAATCCGGCCTCAGACGCTTCATAATGACCTAGCTGTGTGGCCTTGGGCAAGCTACTTAACCCCATTTTCTTGCAAAAACCTAAAAAAAAAAGAAAAGAAACAATGGCAATCCAAAAGGGTTTTTGCTTTTTTTTGGTAATCATCTGCTTGTAGGTAAGGCACCATGCTAGGGTTTATTAAACACTAAACCCCCAAAACTCCATCTTCAAGAATTGTACATTCTACTGTCCATATGAATATATTAACTCTCTCAAATGGCTTTCCTATAATGATGCAGATCACAATGCATCCATGCCTATCCACTCTGGATAACCCTTGCCTATATTCTCTCAAAAATTCACTAAAGGGGGGGATCCACTCAACTTGTTGGAGGATCATGAGAATTTTAATGGTGCTCTTTGGTCCACCATCTGCCTTTTCTTATTCTCACCACAAGACTAACTCCTTATGTATGGATGTAAAAACCTTATTATAAAACAGACATTTACCACGTGTCAATTATAAGGTGGTATTTTGTTTCTTCAAGTCACAAGTTTTTTCAAAATCAATAAAAAGACTTACAGTGGGGCTTATATTCTTTATATCTTCCAACTGATGTAAGATGGAAAAGATGTGGCTCTTTTTAAGCATCTTTCAATCAATTATCAGATAATAAAATGGGCTCATTTTGAAATATCACTTGTGAAAAACTTGTTTGTTTCCTACTAAGGCCCTCATTCCTTGATGTGTGTGTGTGTATACATGATCCTTATCAAGGAATGGGAGAATGAGCAGAGAGGTGATTCATTGCTGATGTTCTCTTGGGAATCAATAAACTTTGAGTTTTCCCCCACTCCTTTGGTAGATTCCCCTATTTTAGAGATCTAATAATTTCTTCACTCCATATAGTTTTTATTACCTCCAGCATGGATTTTTTTCTTTAATGCTTGGAAAACCCCCATCTTCACTTCTAAGTAGACTAACATCACTTATAGATTATGGAATAGAGCATGGTATAAGGAAAATTATGGTTGATTTGGCACAAGGAAGACCTGGGTTTGAATTCTACTTCTGACAGAAGCCATATATTCTTGAACATGTCACTTTTCCTCTCCTGACCTCAATTTCTTCATCTGCAAAATGTTGATAATTGTATCTACCTTCATGAAGCACAAATGAGAATCTATCTGAAATGGGTCATATAACTTAATGTGCTCTATACATGCCACTGCCAATCATCTTGTGCAGTAAATCTTAGGGTTACTTCAGAGAACCTATGATTTCCCTGATTGGCACAGACTGTACCCCATCTTGGCAACTCATCTCATCATCAGTAATATGTTAGTTGTAAATTCCATCTCAGTGGAATCTTAATGTGGCAGATAATATACACAATAAGAAAATTGTGAGGTGGCAATTGTGGGGGGGAGCTGAAGTAAGATGCAGCTCATCTTTTAGTCAATCAATTAGTACATATCAATTCATCGATTCTCTTTCCTTTTATGATCTCCTAAGTATAAGATTCTAAATGCTAGAAAGAAAGGAAGGCATTATTGAAATAGTGGGATATTTGTGCAGGAACTACCCAAATGACTGGAAGGAGCAAGAAGTTCCATCCTTTGTGAAAATGAAGTGTTCTGAGGCACAGTATATTGTTTCAAAATGATTTTTGATATGTGGCTAACACACATAAAATGCTGTCCAGGAATGTGCTTTTTATGAATAATAACTCCTTTTTTGCTTAAACTAATATATGGTTTCTCTGAGAAAAGAACAAAAACAAATTTACTGAGGTGTCATCTGAAACAGGTAAAGATGGCTGCTGGTTCTTTTTACAGCACTGTGAGATGAGTGAGACATTTTTATGTCCCTTGGATTTCATTCATTGAATTTGGATTTGGGAGAGACTCAGAATTGTAACTAAGGCAAGGTGAAACGGAGAATTGACCACAGCTGAGAAATATGAAAGATATCACAAGTCTAATAGATAAAAACAACTGAGTTTAGTACCAGCAAATATGAAAGGCATCACCAAATCTAATAGAAAGGAACAACCCAGGAGGAATAATTACAATTTACAAGTGGAAGTATTCAAGCAGTATGCTTCCTATACCAGGGAGTCCCTGGAGGACTGCTTCCTTTTTCATGGTTGCCCCCTCCCATCTGCCTCCAGGTTAAATACTTCCCCAAGAAACACCGAATCTTCTTCTTGTGCTTTTACTCTCATTTACCCTTTCCTTCCACTCACCCAATTTGTCTTAGAAAGTTGATTTGAGAAGGTATCTTATATTACACTGCCTGACGGCTCCCCCATCTTCCTCTCCACCCCATCCCATAACAAATCACGGGTTGACTCTGACAAAACGTCGAGGAAACTAGAATGGAATAAATGAGCAAGCATTTATGAAACATTTAATATGTGCCAAACATATTCCAAGAATGGAATCCCCATTCATTCCCAGGGACTAGGCATTTCCCCTTCTCTACCAGACAAATTTGAAGAAATTAATATAGAATTTTCATTTAATCTTATAAATGTTAAAGTAAAGAAAGGTATTAGTCTGAGGTGGATAGAAAAAAAAAAGAAAAATAGGGGAATAGCTTTGGTTGAATTGAGTGAATACTGAGACCTGACCATTAATTAATTTTGTAAATAAATAGTATTTAAGAATAGATTTGAGTGAAGGAATATGACTTTAGCCTCTCTCTCTCTCTCTCTCTCTCTCTCTCTCTCTCTCTCTCTCTCTCTCTCTGTCTCTCCCTCTCAATGTCTCAATAAATCTTCCAAGCTTCACATTTTGCTTCAGGCTGTATGTGAGTTGGGGTTACATTTTTGAAAATCTTTCATTCCAGTTCATTTTGAATTATATTTATGTGAAAAGGAGGTTTGATCTCTTTTTTAACCTTTGAGAACATAATTCAACAACAGAAGAATTTATTTTCCTCTAAGTTTCCAGAGAGAATATAGAAAATCTGTTTCCCAAGAGTATGGGCTTTTGAAAGAAATCTTTAAAATTCATCTAAAAATAGCCTTTTCTTTCCTCTTTTTTTTTCAGCTCTTGAAGATTATAACTCTAAAGCGGGGATTTTTTTTCAAAATCAAATAAATTTAATTTCAAAGTGAGGGAAATGGCTTGAAAGTAAAGAAGGAAATTAGGCACATGTGCCGGGGGCCCCAACCCTAGTGGGGGAGACCTGAGGTAGTGTAGGGAGATTTAAATACTTACATACAATGGCTACACAGTAAGCTATAGCTCTGACAATGAGAGTTAACAGCAACAATGAGAAAATTTTGATACTTAGCATGACTTCAAAACTTCTACATGGGTACTTGTCTGAGCTTGCCTTGTGCTTGTCCAGACTCAGAGAGCACCTGAAACTGGTCAAAGTAATACAATAATTATATGAAACAATTGTGGGATTTGCTGTTGTTGATATCATCAAGAGGGAAAGCAGAAGGAATTTCTGTTATGCCAAGCTCAGGATACAAGCTTGCTGGCTGGCTCTCACCTCTGGAAAGCAAGGTGTTCCCTAATATCTTGACATTTTCCTCTTTTACCAGAGGGAAGAGTCTCTGAAAGAATCTCTACCATCCTGGTCAATAAAGGATACATAGGCATAAGCCAAGATGCATGAAAAGCCAGGATATGATAGTGAGTTGAACAGGTCTCATCTAACTATTGTTTGCTGGCAAGTGGGGGGGGGGCAAGAATGTTGAGGGATGAAATGGCAACACATGCTTGAATCAGAGCCTTGGTAAGTGAGCACCTAACAAAAGGGAACCTTGAGATGGCTATCTTATTGGATAAGGCAGGGATTCTTGAACTGGGGTCTGCAAACTTTTTTTAAAAATGCTATTCTCTGAATTTCCATAGAATTGGTTTTGTTTGCATTCTTTTGAGAAGGGTTCATAGGCTTCCCCATAGTGCCAAAAGTAACTAAGATTTAAGAATCACCACTTAAATCTATTTTGCTAAGTTTGTGATTTTGAACAAAAAGAATGAACTTGTTTCAGAATGGTGAAAGCAGATGTTAAGGACAAAAGGAAACAAGGCAGGGACTCAAGAAATCTGACAGTGGGTCGTTTAGCCAAAATAATCTTCACACAGATATCGCTTCCAAAGATATATTAAAATGAATTTGAACGTCCCAATTAACCTGATCCTTAGCCTACTTTTTCTTCTATTCGCCAAATTGTTTCCTAGACATTTATATATTCACCATAGTTCAATTCAGTGGGAATGTGTGATGGTACTCCAAAATTCTTAAAAATCATTGTTCTTTGAGTATAAGGGAAGTAGTTTCTTTTTTAATTTTGCATTTTTAAAATACGGTTTATTCATATCCTACATAGGACCTTTCTCCAATACTTAACATAGTATGGAAGTGACTTGGGTTTTTCAACGACTAAGCTAGAAGAGCACAGATTCTGATGCCTACTTAACCATATCGGAAAGGCTTCGGGCTTGGTCCCAATCACAGACTATGTCTATTTTGTGAATACTAACCTAGTTGGTATTGAGGAGAATTGTCTGCTATCGACTGAGCACTTGATGATGATGTCTCTGGCCTCAGAAATCCATGAAACAAAGGAAAATACAAAAATGGAGATCTTTCTTCCTGGGCAGTTTTCTTTTGATTCTGTGGGTGGAAGCAAAAAAAGGTAAGAATCACCATTTTAGAATAATCACAAAGACTTCCTTAGTTGACAGTACACTAAATGTGAGATTCTTTTCCACTTATAAATGAGTGAACCTACTATTGGGGAAAAATCTCAGACATCTGAAATCAAAAGAGAAGCTGAAATTTACTTGAATTAGTTTCCAGGTTCTCCTTGGGGAGGTAAATGTATTTATCTTCTAATGTGTTGCAAGGCAACAAGAAAGGTTATTTTCCCAAGCTAACTTATCATCTCATGTTTAGTGCCCATTTGCAAAATACTCTATAAATATAATCATAATTTTTGTATCAACATTTATTGAAGAATGTAGAGAAGAGAAATGCTATGAAAAACTAGTTAATTTTTTTTCCAAATGAAATCAAAGTAGACATTGTGACTTAATGGCTTCAATGTGAAAATGAGTACAGGGAAGATAGCAAAAAAAATGCTTGAAAAGATATAAAAAGTGGCTGGCAAAGGCTTATTGATGATAGAGAAACTTCATACCAATATATCATGAATGCTTTCTTTGATAATAAAGGCAAGAAACAATGGAAATGGCAAACACAAGTCATTTCACAAAAAGAGAAATAGATTGTTTTAAAAGTAAAAAAACCTTATCATCGATATGAGAATAATTTGTGAACTGATTCTTTGTGGACAATCGGACTATTGATTTGAGGGAACAAAGATAAAAATCAATACAAAATTGGAAGAAAGAATGAAAATGCAAATATTTAAGATGTAATCGGTTGACTCCAACCTGACATAAAAGGAAGTAGTTAACATCTTTTAAAAAAGTGATGGAAGAATCAATAAAGGAACAGACATAGACATGGACTATCACTATTTCATAGAGAATTAAAATCAATGTATACAATAGGAAAATGAAAAGACTTAGCAATACAATAAAATATTTAATCTCCTTGAAAAATTGAATATGGAACTAAAGACAATGGCAATTGGAAACAAACTCATTTTAAAATATCATGAAGAATAATAGAAAATTGTGAATAGTACTTTATCATGTGATGGCAAGAGGGAGAGAAGGTAGAAAAAACAAATTTACAAAAAGCTTGGAGAGAGGTAAATTATCCTTAGGGTATTTAAGGAGGAAAAGTGATTGGAAGAAAGTGGAAAAATCTGTAAATATTTCTATGAATAATTGTTTTAAGATCAGTGGATCTACTGCATTTAGGGTTTTGTATATATTCTGAAGTATTATTGATTTCCCTCTTCTTTTTTTAATGTGGGCTGTGATTGTCATTGATATAGACAACACTCCAAATGAAAATTCCAAGAAAGGAAATCATTCCTTCCTCTACAGCTTAGGATCTTACAGAATTTCCTGGGACACTGAGAGGTTCAGTGACACACTTAGGATCACACAAACAATATGAATTAGAGGCAGATCTTTCTGATTCAGAGGCCAGTTCTGTCCCCTGGGGCATTCTACCTCTCCCTATATTTTTCTTTTCTTCTCTTTTTAAAGTTTGTTGCAGAGCAAATGCTGATCCCCTTTGTTAGGGAGATTCTCCAGCCCCAGATTCCCTATAATAATGAATTTTAAGCCTGGTACAAGAGAGAAGAAAAATCAAAAGAATTTCATTAAGGAAAGAGCCCTGTTTCAGCTCTGTCATTTTCTCACTAGCTGAGGCTTCATCTAAAAAGAAACGCATGACCTTCTCCCCAACTTTTCCCCTTCTGTACTTCTCTATCATTGGCACCACCATCCTTTCTGTTAACCAGTTTCAAAACCTAGATATTATCCTTGACTTCCTAACTCTCATCCCCCACATCCAATCTGTTGCCAAATTCTATCAATTTAAATTTCATACAGTGTTTCACTTGCTCCTCATTCCTCCTCCAAGACTGTCACCCCCCAGTAGAGATCATTGGCATTTTTTGCCTATATTATTAAATGGCCTTTTGGTTGACCTCCCTGCCTCAAGACTCTTCTCCTTCCAGCTCATCTTCCACTTGGCTGTTAATCTTCCTAAAACACAAATCTCACCCTGTCACACCATCCCTACTAAGTAAATCTCAATGGCTCCCTGCCATCTCTAGGATTAAATATAAAATATTCCATTTGGCATTCAAAGTCTTTCACAACCTGGGCATCTTATGTTACCCATCTTTTTTTTTTACCACACTTTCCCTTCCAATCCCTCCTTGCTATTTCCATCTCCAGAGCCTATCTATTTTCATTGTTCCCTCCCTATGCCTGGAATGCTTTCTCTCATTATCTCTGCTTCTGCTTTCCCTGGATTTCTTCAAAGATCAACAAAAATCCCATCTTTACCAAGAAACCATTTATGATCTTTCAATATTGGTGCCTTCACTCTCTTAATTATATCTGATTTATTCTCTTTCTATATATATTGTTTTAACAGATTTGTTTGTTTGTTGTTTCCATCCTTAGACTGATTTTCTTGAGAGAACCATATTGTCTTTTGCCTTTGTCTGACTCCTATCCCATTTAACACAGAGTTTACACCAGTAGGTGTTTAATAAATGCTCATTGAGTGACTAACTGACCTTACTTCAAATGGATGTTTCCTGTTGGGCCCTGACTATGACCTTCGCTATCACTCAATACAATGTTTCACTTGGTAATATCTTTTCTTCCTTCCTTTCTTTCTTTCTTTCTTTCTTTTTTTGAAAGGCGATGGGGCCACACAGCTAGGTAATTATTACGAATCTGAGGACAGATTTGAACTCGGTCCTCCTGACTCCAGGTTGGTGCTCTATCCACTGCGCCACCTAGCCACCCCTAAATAGTTTTTTTTTTTATCATTTATACAAGCTTTATTGTGCTTCTTATGTAAAACTTCCCTACAATGTTTGTTGATTGCTATATTTCTAACTTTAAGACGTTGTTCAAATTTTCATTTCTATGCATGGTCTTTCCTGGCCTCTCCCAGGTTTTAACATATTCCCTTTGGACATTACTTCCCAGTTTCTTAAAGTACCTAGTTATTTATTTGTCATTTTCCCCCCATTACACTGTGAGCTCATGAAGGACAGGGACTGAGTTTTTGTGTTTTTTTTTAACATCCTTAGCTCTTAGCATAGACTCTGGCACAGCTAGGTGGTGAGTGGATAGAACACTGGCCTTGGAGTCAGGATGACAGGAGTTCAAATTCAGCTTCAGTCACTTGCTACTTACTATGTGACCTTGGGCAAGTCACTTAATCTTGATTGCCTCCAGGGTCACTTCTAGTCATCCTGTATCTGGCCACTGGAACTAGATGACTCTGGTAGAGAAAGTGAAGTTGGTGACTTAGCAGAGCCCTCCCCGCCATTCAATTTTTATTTTTGTCATGGCATCATCTCCCTGATGTCATGGTCTTATTCTAAGGTCATATTCATGGCCCTACAAGAAATATTCACAGGAAGTGAGGTCAGTTAGTCACTCAATAATAAGTGTTTCTAGAACAAAGGATATCATCAGCACAGAATGAAGACTCCATCAATGTTCATTGACTCCCTGACTTTAAAGCCCATTTCAGATCTAACAGTCTAGGAATGTGTATTCTAATTTTGCAAAATTAAATATTCAATGAGTTACTCTTTCATCTTCCCCCACACCCCCACCTCCCCTCACACCTTAAGATCTCCCTAATGTCCTGGAGCATAGCAAGACTTCCCTTGTAATATGTCCACATTGAAAGAGGTCAGCTTACCTACCATTTTCTCTGGGAAACTTTGAAAGAGGTCAGGAATTCTCTTTCTCTCCCAAAGCCTGAGGGTCTTGGCCTCTTGAAGGGCCAGTTTGCATTACTCATTTCACTGGGAACTAGAGGTTTCACATAAATCCATTTCAGAGAAGTCACTAAAAGAGTAAATATCTCCTGGTAAAGATTTGAGCTAAAATGTGGGGCTAGCTTTCTCCCTCCCCCAGCCCATGATAAATGGCTATTTGCTTCTCACTGCTACCTCCCTTGAAAGCATTTGAAATGAGAGGAATTTTCTCTTAAACATCACTTTTTCATTCACAAACGAGAAGCACAATGGGATCTGTATCTCTATCTTTTGGTCAATTTGAGATGTGGTTTGTTGCAGAGTATAGTCTACAAAAACCTGCCTCCCTCTTATACATGTGTTAGATACTTCCTTTCAGGGAATGTAAATTTTTCTCAAGCAAACTTTTCGAGATGGGAAGTAGGTCTATATGGTTAGATAGCTGCTGATCTGCTCTCATTTGTCTTTTGAGAACAACAATTATAGTTAAGGTGTGTGTGTGGGGGGCTTTCCTCCCAATTCTTTGGTATCCTTCTGAAAAAATATTCAAGAGCAACAGTTGGAATGATGCCATCTGACTGGGAGAACAAAAAGACTAATTCCCCAATAAGAATGAGAAGAGCAATGTACTCTCCATACACACCATTGGATTTAAGCAATATCAAGAGATTTAGAAGAGACATTCTTAACTGAGTTTCCATGGATAAACTTCAAGGGGCTGGTGAAGTTGTTTTTTTAAAAGCTATCTTGATCATTATATTTTGGAATAATTGGTTTCCTGAAAAATTCTATGTATTTTAAGCACTTTATGAATTTTATAGTATTATTTTGATCATTTGGCAATAGGGCAAAAAAAAGTTGGGAACCTGTTGATCTAGATGGCGAACCACACATTCAGTGTACTCTCTGGAAGAATCTGTTGGAGGACATAAAGAAAAACCATATGAGGTAACCAAGCTGCTTCATTGAAGAATGGCCACATGGGTGACATCCTAAATTTTTATAAATCTTTAGGTGCCCCAACACCTGAAAATAATTAAAGTAAGCTCCCTCATTAAATAAAAGTCTTTTTTAAAAAACAGTAAAGCTGGATTCGATTCAAAGTGAAACATCTTGCGTTCATTGAAAACTGGAAGAACCCCTCCAATTCAATTCAATTTAACACGTAAGTATTATGCTCTTATTTCATGCTAGCTGCTGGAGATACAAAGATAAAAATAAGCCAGTCTCTGGTCTTCAGAAGCAGTATACTACAGGTCACAAAATGATAAATTTGGTATACTTTACCTTAGCCAGGACTTAGAAACTACTAGAACTTTTAGGAAATGCTCATGAACAAGGCTGATCTCAAGGGTCTGAAGCAGCTGCTAGCATTTAGCTCGATCTGTGGGCTTGGAATCAAGAAACCCTTGGTTCAATCTGATGACCATGGATAATTACTAGCTATGTTTTCCCGGGTAAGTCAGGGTTTGGCTTCATTTTTATCAATTATAAAATAGTGATGATAACAGTGCCCAGATCCCAGGGGTGTTGCAAGAATCAAATAAGAAAATATTTGTAAAAATGTTTAGTAATGTCTGACAAAAGTCAGTTTTATATAGATCTTTATCCCCTTCAAATTTTTTTTATCATATTTTAAATCTATATCTTTACCCTGACTATTAAGGTATGAATTTCTATTAAAATACACTTTTCCTCAGCCTGTCCCTGCCTTGTTCATCTGTAAGTGTGTTAGTCATATGTCCTTCCAAGTACAAGTCATTCTCCTTTTCCTATTTCTCATGTTTTTGACCAAGTAGAGAAATTGGACTGCTCCCTGAGTAGTAGTCTAGCTCTGCCTCAGTTTCCTCATTTGTAAAATGGAGGGGATGAATATGGTGACATGTGAGGTACTATGATTCTACACTATGACCTGTAAAGTGAGGGAATTGGACTAGAGGAGCCCTTCTCATTCTTTATCTCTTGCTCTGGGATCCATATTCTTCCGTTGGCAGGTTTCCTAGTTAGTTTTAAGATCTAAGCTGGTTTCTTAAGACACTTAATGTATCCCTGAAAGGTGTGGTCTTTATTCACTTAGTAGTGGTATCCTTTTAACAAGTTCCTGTCTGAAATTCAGTTCCACTTTGCCTCTGATTTTCCCAGGGGCCTTCTTGCCCAGACACTATCTTGGTTCTCAAAAGGAAACTCAAGAGGTCCCCCAGTCCAGTTTCTGCCTTCAGGCAATACTTGGGATGGATGGTTGTTTGACCTGTTTTCTAAGGTGGGTGTGTGTGTGTGTGTGTGTGTGTGTGTGTGTGTGTGTGTGTGTGTGTGTGAGAGAGAGAGAGAGAGAGAGAGAGAGAGAGAGAGAGAGAGACTATCCAAAGACACACACACCATCCCATTTCTACCCCACCCCCAACTTTACTGGTTTCTTACTATATACTCAATCACTCTCCTTGTCTGGGAATTCTCCCTCCTGGCTAATCTGACTTTTAAAAACCCATTTCCTCTAACTTTAGCCTCTAGACTTATGCTCTGTAGAGGGGAAGTACTGGTGGTCAGTATAATAACCTTTCTCCTCTTTGGCAGGTAAATCCAACCTGCCATTTTCCCCTAGATTAAAGAGCATATTCTTTTTTCTTACAATTACATGTCAAATCATTTCATTATTTCTAATCCTCTTGAATTTCTCTCATTTCTTCTGGTTCCTCTTGATTTTTTTTAAAAAAAATTTGAATTTAACAAAAAACAAAAAGTTTCCATACATGGAAATAAAAGAGAATATATGAAATCTCTCTTACACAATTTGTTTCCTAAGAGATATAAAATAAATTTAATATGTTATATTCAAAATTGTCCTATTTGTGCTTACCTCTGAACTTCCTTCAATTATCTTCTATGTATTTTTGAAAAACTTCAAAATATTATTTTCATTGTTTTCTGTAGAATTACCATTTCTATCTCTCATTTTCACTAATGTATCCTTCCCCAATAAAAAAGAAAAATGTAATTCCTGTAAACAAATATGCAGTCAAGCAAAAAAAAATTATTCAATATACCTACTCTGTCCAAAAATGTTATTCTCCTTGTGTATCCCAGGTTCATCATATGTCTTTGGAATCATGGTTAGTCATTGCATTGATAAGAGTTTTTTAAGTCTTTCAGAGTTGTTTTTCCTTACAATGTTATTACTATCATTTAAATTATCCTCTTCTACTCTCTTAATTCTGTATAAATTTATATTTTCCCCAGGTATCTCTGAGTTCATCCTTTTCTTCATTTCTTATGATACAATAATTTTTCATCATATTCAAAGACCATCATTTGTTCGGCCATACGTGAATTGTTGAGTGCTACCTTTATTTCTAGTTCATTGCTACAAAACAACAAAAAGCTGATGCATCTATGTATATTATCTGTGTATGTAATATTATATATATGTGTGTGTGTGTGTTTGTGCATGTATGTATATCTTTTTTTTGTTTGTTTGCTTGCTATGTGTTATATACCTAACAATGGCATCATTAGACCAAGAATATGCAAAGACTTTTGGAGACAATTCCAATTGCTTTCCAAAATGAATGGAAAAAATCCTCAACTCCATTAACAATGCATTAGTGTCCCTGTCATCCCAAACCTTCTTCAACAACTGTCTAGATTCCTTTTTATCACCTCTGCAAATCTGAAGACCTTCAAAATTGTTTTAATTTAATTTTCATTAATTGTTAGTGATTTGGGAAATTTTTTCTTATCACTTCTAGCTTATATTCTTTTCCTTTGATAATCGTTTACTAATATCCTTTATTAGGGTTTAGTGATAAGTTTTATGCTTCTGAATCAGCTCTTAATATAGCTTGGATAAAGGCATTTTTCAGAGAAACTTGCTGCAAATATTTGCCCACTTAATTGTTTCCTTTATAATTTTAACAGCATTGATTAATTTGTGCAAAATCTTTTCAATTTTATGTTATCAAAGCTGTCCATTTTATCCTCTTTGATGATCTCTTCTTTTCCTGTTCTTAAAATCTTTCCTTTATTTATAATTGTGAAAGACATTTTCTTCTTCACTTCTTTGAATTGGTTTCTATGCATGAAAATAATATAATTAATAAATAATCTACTAGCCAGGCCAGGAAATGACTAGATATTTCAGAAATATTTTAGTTCTGGGACTTTATCCAAACCATGGAGTTGGGTCTTTTTAAGAGCATGAACTTCCAGGGGCAATAGAGCTGTATTTTCCTTTACATCCCATCATAATGTATGAAAAAAGAAATATTAAATATTTGGTTATTTGTTTTATAGGATTGAAGTGGATGTGGAATGAGTATTTCTTTCCTTTTTATGTCTTCCATCATACTTAGGAATTCTGTAATAGTATGAAAAGTTCGCATGGGTCAGGAAAAGAAGATACATGGAGGTTAAGATCTAACTCCATCATTAACCAACTGTGCTAACTTTGAAGAGTCAGTTGATGGGTCAATATTTATTTGTTAAGTGACTGCCAAATGCCAGCACTCAGCTAGGGGCTGGAGATACAAAGATACAAAATTCAGCCTTATCTGACCTAGAGGAGTTTACATCACTGCTCTTGGGCAAGGCAACATGAACACATGTGAATGAAAGTCCCTGTAGGGTTAATTGGTTCATTTTAAGCCCAGGGGCAATGTCATGGACCTTCAGGCTCATGTGGTTACCTCTTCTATTGCTTTAGGTAAATGGTATGTAAAGAAAGTTAGTAATATAATGATAATAACTCTGAGTCCCCATTTGGGAAAATTCTCAGCATTTGAGCAGAGATCTGCCTCTGCTCTCTCTGTATTCTGTATCTCTCACAAACACACATATTTTATATGTATATTATATTTATGTTTACATTTTTCACATTTATATCTATGTATTACACACACACACACACACATATGCACCAATGGGTGTGTATTTATTTTCATTAACTGTTGACATTCCATATTATTCCTCTCTGCTGGCAGACTTCTGAACCTCTAGTTGGTTCTGAGATAACTCCTCTATGTATTCAAGTTCTCAGAGAGATCTTATCCAATTGAAACAGACTTCCCATCACATAGAATTAAAATGCCCTTGACAGATTCTAGATGGTTTACCTGCTTAGTTCTGACTGATTGATTAATTCTATCAAGAAGTGTTTTTATTAAGAAATCAGGGATAGAGTAATCAATGGAAACCACACTTACACAAGTCTATAAATAAAATGTAGAGGAAATAGTATGTAATTCCATTCTTTGGCAAGGATCCAGTATCTCAAGGAAATCAGGAAAGTCTTCATGTGGAGGAAGTATTTAATCAAAATCCTTGAAGGAATCTTTGTATATTAGGAAGTTTACTCATCTATACAAAGAGTAGATTAAACTAGACAGTATCTTATGTAGTTAGGGCATTGGGTAACTATCCTGTAGAAAACTTATGAGAAGACATGGATGAAAGCATCCTAGATAGGTCAAAAGGCATGGGCTATGAAGAGCATCTCTTGAGGGAATCCTTACATATATGAAGTCATAAGTCAAATGCTACATGGGAGTCTCTGTGTGTATTAGTTCTTTGATTTCTTCATTGTGTGCTTGTTCATTTTGTATTGTTTCATGTTAAACTGAAACTTAGAGAGAGTTTGCATTGCAAATTGTGGGGCAGATTTCTGGATTCTCTTATCTGATAACTCTTTCCCATCCTTGAGTCCTCCCAGTTTTGAGCACTTTCTCTTTTCCATAAGCTCCAGAAAAGAAAGAATGAACTCTTTGGCAAAATCTCAGGGAATATCACACAAAGAAAATCACATACTTGGTACTTATAAATCAAATGACACCCCTAAACAGAGAAGTTCTTTTCATCTAGAGAAGTTCTTTTCTTCAGGTATGTTTTTATTGATGTGTTGTCTTCTATGGCAGAAGTGTTGAATTTGGAGACCAACAAAAGTCCCCAGTATATAGCCAGAGGCAGATTAAAACATAATTGGAAGATGTCTAAGAAAATATATAAAAATACTATGCCATACATATTATATATACATGTAAACATACACACACACACAGATATAATTAAATCATTTTGATTTGAGTTTGACAGCAATGTATAGAATTTAGCTCATTATTATTATAATGCTGTAAGGAGATTATTGACATTCCTAAGTTTTGGAGAGTTCATTATTGGCCAAGGCTTTCTTATCTCATTTTGTTGGAGTCTAATTTTTTCCTAATCATTTCATTCATTACTGGGCTATTATGATTTCAGTTTTATAGAGCCTTAGTGAATTATATACGAAAATGGAAAGAGGAAAGGACTTGGAGTTGGGAAGACCTGGATTCAGCTCCTCATTTGGACATATCCTATTTCTGTGAAAAGGAGAAAGTCATTTGCCTTCTTAAGGGATCAATCAGCTAACTTTTCAAAAGTTTTATTGTTGTTCTTTTGATATATTGTTGTCAATTCCTAATGATATCTTTCCTATAACCTATAAAACTTTCACTTTAACAAAGAAGTATAATTAAGAGTTAGAACCAAGATGGTATAATAATAAAGATAAGAAGGTTAGGGGGGAATTGATGTCATACCTAGATATCTATACAAAAAAGAGAGGAGGGAGGGTGGAGCCAAGATAGCAGTGTGAGGGCAGGAATTCCCAGAAGCTTGTCCCCCAAAATCTCCAAAAGCCATAAAATTATGGTCCTAGTCAGAATTTAGAGGGGCAGAACCCACAGAAATACTGAGCGATACAATTTCACAGTCCAAGACAACTTGGAAGATCCAAGGGAAAGGTTTGCTTTACTGGATGGGGATGGAAAGAGCTGCAGCACAGCCAGGCTGTAACCCTAGTCACTTCAGAGCAAACCATTTGGGTTCATGGCAATGGGGAGGTAGTTTCCAGACTACTTGGCCCAGGGATCACCAGGACAGCTTGAAGGGATGGTGAGAGAATTCTGATGCACCAGAGCATGGTGCCTGGGCCAGTGTAGGCCTTGGAGCACAGGTTCCTGTGGCGGGAACCTGTAAAGTCACCCAGTAGCTGCTTCCAGAGCACTCAGCCCACAGATGATAAGGGGGTGGGGAGAGACTGCAAAGGTCTCTCTCTCTGCTATCCTTGGGGCAAGACTCTGCTGCCTTGCCCATACTCAGATCCAGGGCCCAGTCAGGGCTCCCATACTGCCATAGCAGAGCAGGGACTCTCCTCACAGTTCCAGGGCAGAGGGGAGGGCCTGTGGTCATCCACAGTCCAGAACACAGGCCAGGAGAACTCTCATAAGACCTTGAAAGAATTGGGGTATGAGGAGGGAATATCCCCCCCAAACCCTCAAAATTTTGGAAATGCAGCAAATCAGTCATAGGCTGAGGAAATGAACAAACAACAGAAAAAGAAGAACCTGACCATAGAAAATTACTTTGGTCCCATGGAAGATCAAAATACATACTCTGAAAATGACAAAGTCAAAGTTTTTGTATCTAAAACCTGCAAATGAAATAGGAATTGGGCTCATGGTATGGATGAGCTCAAAAAAAGACTTTGAAAAACAAATAAGGGAGGAAGAGGAAAAATTGGGAAGAGAAATGAGAGCAATACAGGTAAATCAAATCAAGAAAACCAAGTCATCAGATTTGTGAAGGAAATACAAAAAAGTTGAAGAAATAAAATGTTAAATGGAAAAAGCAGCCCAAAAGGCAAGTGATGAGAAAAGTGCCTTAAAAAGTAAAATTAGCCAGCTGGAAAAGAAGATAAAAAAGCTCTCTGAAGGAAATAACTGCTTCAGATATAGAATGGAGCTAAAGGAAGCTGATGACTTTCTGAGAAATCATAAATCACAAAAAAAAATAAAACAAAACACAAAAGAACAAAAAACTAGAAGAAAATTTGAAACATTCATTGGGAGAAAATGCTCTGGAAACAGATTCAGAAGAAATAATTTTAAAAATTATTGGACTACCTGAAAGTCATCACCAGGAAAAGAGCCTGGACTTCATTTTTCAAGAAATAATCCAACAAAATTGCCCTGATATCCTAGGAGCAGAAGACAAAATAGAAATTTAGGAAATCCACCAATCACCTCCTGAAAGAGATCCACCCCCCCAAAAAATTCCCAGAAATATTATTAATAAATTCCCAAACTCCTAAGACAAAGAGAAAATACTACAAACTGCTTGAAAGAAACAATTCAATTACTATGTTCCTACAGTCAGGATTACACAGGATTTGGCAGCATCTACATTAAGGGCTCATGGGGTTTGGAATAAGATATTCCAAAAGGCAAAAGAGCTTGGTTTACAACTGAGAATCAACTACCCAGTAAAACTGAACATCCTCTTTTGGGGAAAAGATGACTCAATGAAATAGGAGACTTTCAAATTTTCCCGTCGAAACAACCAGAACTGAACAGAAAGTTTGATCTCCCAAGTACAGGACTCAGGTGAATCATAGAAAGGAAGGACAGGAAAGACTAATTATGAGGAATTTAATGATGTTGAACTGTGTGCATTTCTGCATGGGAAGAAGATTCTGATAGCTCATATGAACCTTCTAATTTATAAAAGCAGTTAGAAGGAGCATATTTAGACAAGGCACAGAAGGGAGTTGAATATAGTGGTATAGTATAGTATAATAAATATAGAGTCAATGGTGATAAGGGAAAGTACTGGGAGAAAGGGAAAGGAGAGATAGAATGTGCTAAGATATTTAACATAAGAGTGAAGAAAAGCTTTTGCAATGGAGTGGAAGAGAAGGCAAGGTGAGGGGAATTGAGCCTTCATTCTCATCAGAAATGACTCAGTGAAGAAATAACATACACATTCATTAGGGTGTAGAAATATATCTTACCCTAGAGAAAAATGAGAGGAAAGGGATGGGATAAGGGGAATGGGGGAGGGAAGGGGTGAGTAGGTAATAGAAGAGAGGGAAGATCAATGGGAGAGAGTTGTCAGATACAACACACTTCTGAGGAGGGGCAGGGCAAAAAGGCGAAAGAGAAGAGATTAAATGGGAGTGGGGAGGAATAGAATAGAGGGAAATACAGCTAGTAATAACAACTGTGAGAAAATATATTGAAGCAACTTTTCTGATGGATTTATGATAATGAAGGCAACTCATCCCAGAGACAGAGCTGATAGAATCTGAACACAGACTAAAGTATACTTTTTTCCCCCTCCCACTACATCTCTCTTGAGGTCCCTCTATACATCACAAATATTATACACTATGACCAGATGGGATTTATACCAGGAATGAAGGACTGATTCAATATTATAAAAACTATCAATTGATCATATCAACAACAAAATCATATAATTATCTCAGTAGATACAATTTTTGGCAAAATCTAGTATCCATTAAATCTATTCCATTCCATTAAAACTCTAAAGAGTTCAAGAACATATGGAGCTTTCCTTAAAATGACAAGTAATATCTATCTAAAACCATCAAAAGTTTTATTTTTAATGTGTATAAGTTGGAAGCTTTATCAGAAATAACAGGAGGAAAAAATGCCCTTTGTGATCATTATTACTCAGTATTGTACTAGAAATAAGCCATAAGAGAAGAAAAAATTGGAGGAGTTATATAGGTAATGAGGAAACAAAACTCTCACTCTTTGCAAATAATATGATGATATCTTAGAGGAGCCTAGATAATCATCTTAAAATTAGTTGAAATAATTACCAACTGTAGCAAGGTGCAGGATATGAAATAAATGCACATAAATGATCAGCATTTCTATATATTACCAACAAAGTCCAGCAGCAAGAGATTGAAAGAGAAATTCTTTTTTAAAATAATTGTAGATGATATAAAATGCAAGGAAATCTGTCTGCCAAAGAAAACCCAGGAACCATATTAACATAATTACAAAACACTTTTCATAACAAAGAAGTTAGATCTAAACAAGTAGAAAAATGATTGATCTTAGGTAGGATGAGTCAATGTAATAAAATATAATAAATAAATATAATAATATAATAAATATATTATAAATAATATAATATAATAAAATTACAATTCTATGTAAATTAATATAATAGCAAATTTATTTGGAAGAACAAAAGGTCAAGAATACCTAGGGAATCAATAAAATAAAGGGTTAAAAAAAGATGGCTTACTATACCAGACCTTGAATTGTATTATAAATCATTGAAACAATTTAGTACTGGTTGAGAAATAGAGAAATAGAGTACACAATATACTGCAAAATGACCATAATAATCTGTTTAATAAATGCAAAGGCTAGTTTTGGGGATAAGAACTCACTATTTGATAAAAACTACTAAGAAAACTGGAAAAAAGTATGGCAGAAACTATGTATAGACCAATATCTCACACTGCACACTAAGATAAAGTGAAAAAGATTAAGGCATAGAGGATGAGCCAGTTGCAAATTAGCAAAGCATTGAATAGTTTACCTGTCAGAATGGATTAAGAGAGAGCTTAGGACCAAATAAAAGAGAAAGCATTATAAGATGAATAATGGATTAGAAGAAATGGATAGGGGTGGCTAGGTGGCTCAGTGGATAAAGCACCGGCCCTGGAGTCAGGAGTACCTGGGTTCAAATCTGGACTCAGACACTTATTACCTAGCTGTGTGGCCTTGGGCAAGCCACTTAACCCCATTGCCTAGCAAAAACCTAAAAAAAAAATGGATAGGAGGAAAACAAAACTGGGAAAAATTTTTACAGCAAATGTCTCTGACAAAGACTTCATTTTTCAAGTATATAGAAAATGGACTAAATTTATAAGACTACAGGTCATTTTGTAATTGACAGTTGGTCAAAGGATATGAATAGTTGGTTTTCAGTAGAAGAAATAAAAGCTATCGACAATCATAGGGAAAAATGTTCTAAATCATTACTGATTAGAAAGAGCCAAATTAAAAGAGCTCTGAGGTACTACTTCACACCTATTAGACTGGCAAATATGACAAAAAAGGAAAATGATAAAATGTTGGAGTGGATGTGGGAAAATGGAGACACTAATATGGTAGAATTGTGATTGATACAATCATTCTGGAGAGCAATTTGTAACTATACCCAAAGGGCTATAAAATTATTTATATCCTTTGATCCAGTAATGTCAGCACTGTATCCCACAGAGTTAAAAGAAGGGACCTATTTGTACAAAGATATTTATGATAGCTCTTTTTATAGTGGCAAATACCACCACTGTATCCCACAGAGTTAAAAAAAAGGACCTATTTGTACAAAGATATTTATGATAGTTCTTTTTATAGTGGCAAAGAACTGAACATCAAGGGGGTAACTATTAAGTGGGGAATGACTAAACAAGTTGAGATATATAATCGAGATTGAATATTATTTTACTCCAAGAAATGATAAGAAGGATGCTTTCAGAAAAACCTGAAAAGACTTAAATGAACTGCTGCAGAGTGAAGTGAGCAGAGCAAGGACATTATACACAGTAACCGCAATATTATAATGATGATCAACTGTAAATGACAGCTTTTCTTAGCGATACAAGGATTCAAGACAGTTCCAGAGGGCTCATGATAAAAAAAAATTCTATCCACTTCAGAAAAAGAACTGATGGAATCTGAATGCAGATCAAATCAGCCTATTTTCCAATTCATTTTTTGTGTTTTTCAACTAGTTTCTTTCACAGTATGACTAATATGGATACATATCTTTGCATGACTACACATGTATAACCTCTTTCAAATTGCTTGTTATGCCAGGGAGAGATATGGGAAAAAGGAACAGAATTTAGAATTCAAAATATTAAAACTATTTAAAAATTTTTTACATGTAATTGGGAAAAATATTATGTAAAAAAAAAAAAGACTTCCAAGGATCAGACATAGGAGAGGTGGAGATTCATGGATTGTATGTGCTTAAGAGATAAAAGCTGCAATGGACTAAGGCCATCTGGGATCTAAGCTCAGTAGAACAAAAGACTAATATGCAAAGGCATGTTGGGAACTGTTCAACAGCTGGCTTCTGAAAACAACTATGTAAGACACACTTTTTTAAGTTAAATCAACGTAATCATTCATCACAGCATTTTCTTAAGTCTGCACTATCACCAAAATAATAAGTTAAACCCTGATCGGTAGCATCTGCCACTTTTTTTTCTAATTGTAAATCTCCATATTTGGGAAGGGAGGCGAAAGCGATGAGGATTTTCATAGCCCCTAATACGTGTCAGACACTGGGCTGAACACAGTTTGCAAATATTATCTCATCAGATTCTTTACCCAAACTCTAGGAGGTAGCTGCTATTATTGCTCTCCTTGTACATTTAAGAAAACTGAGGATAAATGACTTGTCCAATGTAACACAGCTATTAAGCCTCTGAGACTGGATTTGAATTCACCAGTGAACCTGTCTTGGGTTAATCTAATGACAAGCTTCTCTAAACATCTCTAAACCTCAGATTCCTCATCTACAATATGAGGCGGTTGAACTAATCAACCTCAAAGGTCTCTCTTAGTCCTAAATCTATGAGCCTATGGCCATAAGATGAAATTCTAATTGGTCAAAAAGAGATCATTAAGATTACTAAATGCAAATCCATCTTTTTCATAATTTCCTTCTGTCTGTGTGTCTTCCCTAAATTTAAACACCGAGAGTAAGGAGGCTCAAATTTCATGTCTCCCAGAAATCTGTTTATGCCTAGAATTAGTAAATATCAGAATGCCTCTTTACACTGACAGGCAAAAGCTGCAAAAGAGAAATATGTAAACAAAAAAGAACTCACGGCGGGGGGGGGGGGGGGGGGATGAGCACACAGGAAAGAGGACTAATTTGCATAATAAATAGTTCAATATTCCGTAGATTATAAAACAGCAATTATTCTTGAGTTGCTATATTAGGGCTTGCTAACAAAAAAGACATTTAAAATGTAATAATGTGGCTTTCTGAAAAAAAATTCTCACTCAAAGACCCTAGTTTGATTTGGATATTTCTTTTAAAATGTTTTTCTTTTCTAACATTCACCTCCACCCCTAAATATTGATACGGTATTCCTCAAATATGTTCAACTAGGTGGTGCAGTGGAGTCAGGAAGCCTGAGTCCAAATCCAGCCTTAAATACTAACTGTGTGACCCTGTTCAAGTCACTTAACTCTGCCTCAGTTTCCACATTTATAAAATGGGCTGGAGAAGAAAATGGCAAACTGCTCTAGTATCTTTGCCAAGAATACTCAAAATAAGATCACAAAAACTCAGATGCAACTAAAACAACTGACCAACAACAATATTAACTTTCCTAAAATATAAATCTGACCATGAAACTCCTTTATCAGACTCTTCAGTGGTCCTCTATTGCTTCTAGGAAAGATTACAAAATTCTTTACTTTTTTTTTTGAGGTTTTTGCAAGGCAAATAGGGCTAAGTGGCTTGCCTAAGGCCACACAGCTAGGCCATTATTAAGTGTCTGAGATCAGATTTGAACCCAGGTACTCCTGACTCCAGGGCCAGTGCTCTATCCACTGTGCCACCTAGATGCCCCCAAATTCTTCACTTTACATTTCAAATTTTCCACATTCTGGTGCCCACCTTCATTTCAATCTAGCCAACCTTAACATTATAATCCTTATCACCTATCCCAGGCCTTAACATAAGTGAACCCGTATCTCTAGAAAGCTCTTCTTTCTTACCTTCACCCATTAGAATCATTGACTTCTTTCAGATCCAGTCCAAGTACCATTTTTTTCATTATAGGTAAACTTTTAAAAACTTCTTTTAGTTTTGATATCTAAAATCTCTCCTGTCCTTCTTCCTTTGGTCATCTTAAGAAGACAAGCAACTCGATATAGATGTTACATATGCAGTTATGCAAAACACATTTCCATATAAAACTGGAACTGCTCCCCCCCCCAACAAAAAAAGGAAGACAATTTTTTAAAAGTATACTTTCATTTGCATTCAAACTTCAGTTTTTTCTCTGTAAGCAGATAGCATTTTCCATTATAAATCCTTTGGAATCATCTTGGATCATTGCAATGCTGAAAATGACTAAGTCATTCACAACTGATCATCATTAGGATATTGCTATCATCATGTACAGTGTTCTCCTGGTTCCACTCACTTCACTTTGCATCAGTTGACATAAGTGTCCTGAAGATTTTTCTGAAACCATCTTGCTTGTCATTTTTTATAACACAGTTATAATCTATCACAATTATCTACCACAACTTGTTCAACCATTCCTTCAAGTGATGGGCAAGTCCCCAGTTTCCAATTCTGTGTCAACTTGAAAAGGGCTGCTATAATTATTTTTGTACATATGAGTCCTTTTTCCTTAAAAAAAAATCTCTTTGGGATACAGATCTAATAGTGGTTTTGCTGTATCAGAGGGTATACACTGTTTTATAGTCTTTTGGACATAGTTCTAAACTATTCTCCAGAAATTTTGGATCAGTTCACAGCTCCACCAATACTACCTTACTGTCTGTCTTTTCCCACATTTCTAGCAAGAGTTGCCATTTTTTCTGTCATATTAGCCAATCTGATTTTCAGCATTGTTTTAATTTGTATTTCTCTAATCAATATTGATTTAGAGCATTTTTTCATGACTACAGATAGCCTTGATTTCTTCTTCTGAAACTGTCTATTTATATCATTTCAAGTCCCATCTTATATACAAGATCTTTCCAGTTCTCCCCAGTTGCCAGTCTATTCTCCTTCTAGAAATTTGTTTGTTATAACTTAGCTGTGCATATTTTCTCCAGGATCATATAAGCTTCTCCAGTGCCTTAAGTACAGTCTTAATAAATGCTTGTTAAGAAACCCAGCTACTAATTCTTAAGCTCCTGTAGGAGTTAAGCAAAAACATTTTACAAGAAAAACAGTAATAAATAATCCATGATCTAATTACTTTAAATTTATAGTGACCCTATAAGTTGATATGACAAGCCATTTTGAAATTGATCAAAATAAAATCTCTAATTAAATGTTTGCGCATTTTTGTTCATATACAAACATCTTAAAATTGCTGTATAAAATGATCTATTAATTCTTATCTGTTTAGAAAAAAACCTAGTGGCAAGATGTTTTTACCCTGCCTCTTCCTCCTTCTCTTCTGTCCCCCTTCCCTCCCCTGCCTTCTACCTTCCATCTTCCAATCTAGAGGACTAGGCTGGTTCTAAAAGTCTGAGAGGACTGAGAAGGAGCCGAGTCAAACCGTGTCAGGAGTGGGTGGCCCACTCCTGGGCGGGGTGGGGGGTAGAAAGCAAAAATCATTCCCTGGAAAGATACTGCTGCCTAGTTATGCTAATAGATGGGTGAATTCTTTCTCCAATGCCATCTGGGTTTTTAAAAGGACTCAAGTATCACAGGTATTGTGCCTGTGTGCGGTTCCTATATGTTTACTGCCACTTTTAAGTATTTAGCATCAGAAACTAAATAGAGCTCATTAATTTCATGTATTTTCTTCCTACAATAATTCTCAGTTAAAAAATAAAAGCTGTAAAATGCTTTCTCTTAGATCGAACCCAGAGGTTGAAATGGACATGTCATTTGAAAATAGAGCAAATTTAGAAACCCAATTACATGCTCAAGTTTTTTCTCAACATGTGTAAACATCTTTTTTATTATCATAAGGTAGAAGAATTGAAAACATTTTAATATAGACTATGAGAACAAATTACCATAAGGAAGTCTATAGAAGATGATTTTGCACCTTGAGGGAAAGCCCTATTCAACCTAATAACATGGTGAATGCTGGCCCAGTCCGTGACCTACTGTGAGAATTCAATGTAAAGTATCCTTCTTATAGAAAAAACAAGTTATATGACATTCTTTGAAAGCTCCCTCTTGCCTCTAAAATAATGCAAAGTCTGACATTTAAAACCTTTCCCAATAGCCTCCCCCCCACTTCTCCAGGCTTATTTCCTATTATTTTCCTTCACTCATATTGTTCTCCAGGCAAACTGACTTGTTTGCCATTCCTTGTAGGATGCACTTCATTTTCCACCGTGGCTGGAATGCTCTCACTCCTTATCTCTGCCTCATGGAATTTTGAGTTCTTTTTAGCTTCTAGAAGGAGCAGTTCTTGATGCTCCCAGGTCTTGGTGTTTCCTGGGTTCATGAAATTACTTTGTTTATATGCTTGTGCTTATCTATGAAAATGGTGTAAACCTCACCCTGTCTTCAGCTGGGAAGTCTAAGCAGAGCCATAGCCAACTGAAATTCCAGAAGACCAGTTCAGAAAGCTGCTAACGGAGATGAAGTGAAGCCAATACAGAATGAAATACCTTTTAACTGGGAATTTGTTATACTTAACTGTGGATGTATGTTCAGCCCCCAAATCTTCTAAAAGTTAGACATAATTCTGTGATGATGGAACGGAGAGGAGGCTAAGTCTGGAATCAGAAAGACCTGAGTTCAAATTTTACCTCTGATGCTTCCTGAGCCTGTCCTAGTTTCCTTAACTCTGAGATGGGGATTACAATGGAACCTATCTCTGAGGATTGTTGTGAGGATCCAATGAGATAGTATTTTTAAAGTTCTGAGCAGTGTTTGTCATATGTTGCCTAATAAATCTTTCTTCTTGCCCTTCTTTGTATCCCCAACAACTAACAAAGGACCTTAATTCATACTTGATTCATTATTGGGTTGGAATTCCATATCCATGAATAGCTGTCATTCTTGAAATTTCATAAAAATGCTAATAAAATTCACACATTTATAAAAATAATTTCCTAGGAAATTACTATCAGAACTGAGACTAACAATAATCGATGTTCTTTTTGGATACACCAGAAGTTGTTCAGACAGAAGAAACTGGAAAACATCACAAAAACAATAAAAAAATCCCAACTGGCCAGCCATGTCATGATGCTGAAAAGGATTTTTGATATGCTGGACTGTCATTAACTAAATTATTCCATCAATCTCCTTTATTGATCTGAACCTCATTGCCCAGAACACTAAGAAAATGTTAGAGTGGAAATGAAACCAGTGAAGTAGGCTGTGTCGAGGCAAATATCTTTTATATAAACAGATATGAGAGATTCCCATCTCCCCCACCCCACCCCATCCCTGTAGCAGACAAGTTGCCAAAAGTCTTCCTCCCATTGGCCCACCGCAGGTCTTCTAATTCAAAACATCAAAGTCACCTCTTGATGTCTCAGTGTAATTTCCAGAAAGACTGCTTTTTTTAAAAGATAGAAATATAGGGTATTTTTTTTAATAAAAGAAAAATTTTATTTATTTTGAATTTTACAATTTTCCCCTAGTCTTGCTTCCTTCCCCACTCCCCACAGAAGGCAGTATGCTAGCCAGAAATATAGGGTCTTAAGGGGCACTAAGTGGTACAGTGGTTAGAGCACTGTTCCTGGAGCCAGGAGGACCTGAGTTCAAATCCAGCCTCAGACACAATAGTTACCTAGCTGTGTGATCTTGGGCAAGTCACTTAACCCCATTGCCTTGCAAAATCAAACAAACAAAAAAGAACCATAGTCCTATGGCATTATGGGGGAAAGCCTAGCAAACAGTTCCACATTCAGACCTATCTTAAAAGCCAGTGGTGGTTAAATCTAGTCCTGTTTTATGGCAGAGAAGACAGGGAAGAAAATAATATTTGGGTAGGCTTGGTTTGGGGGGAGGTATTTTGAGTTGCTTGAATTACTCAAATTCAGGCACCCCTACTGCTAGATGGAATGAGCAGCATGTATTGTAGGAAGAAGAATGAATACTTCTAACTTTTGTTCTGAGTCTTTCTGTAACAAAGCACTTTGGAAATGATTGGTCTGAGAGCTTCTGGCCCTTTGAAATGCTCATAGATTTGGCAAGGACTCAGACAGACACTAAGTGCCTTGGTACAAAAGACTGAGGACACAAAGATGAAACAACCCTTCCATAAGTATTTATTAAGCATCTACTGTAATTAATACACTTGAGAAAGGTTATCTCTCCTCCAGATGGATCCATTTCTTTCTGTCTGTCCTCATTTCCTGGACTCTTCTGTGCCTGGAATTTTCTATGCTAGAAATTTCCAGTTTACCCCATCACTCTCTACCTGGGAATTCATGGAAATCCATCTACAGAGACACTACCCATCATTCTAAGACACCAATCCTCCTCTGCATCATTGAGAACCACACCTGCCTGCAATGAATTGGAGAGGAATAAGATTCTAGAAAACCTGGACTTCAGGTCAGGAAAATGCTTTCTCTTCCCATTAGGGACTGAAAAGCTTAATGGCCAAGGTTCAGGTTCCAAGTGTCCTGCTTCCTCTGTATCCTGCTGTAAGTAACTTTGACTTCTCCTAGCCCATGTCCTTGAATACTTCAACCCAAGCCACCAGCCTTCCCTTTTTAACAGCCCTACACATTAAAATGAGCCCATAACACAGGTCATTTGTGACTATTTTTCTTTTGCAAGTCCCTCTATCAACCCCAAATGGAATGGAATCATGTTAAAATCATAGAAGAATTGTATTTCAGTCATTCTTTCCTCTCCAAAATATTGTGTACATAAAGGGCAGCTAGAGCGCTGGCTTTGGATTCAGGAGGAGGGGAGTTCAAATCCAGCCTCAGACACTTGCCACTTACTAGCTGTGTGTCCTTGGGAAAATCACTTAACCCTAATTGTCTCACATCCAGGATCATCTCCAATCTTCCTGATTCATATCTGACCACTAGACTCAGGTTGTGCTTGAGGAGAAAGTGAGACTGGTGACTTAGTGCAGCCCCACCTCACTCAAATCCAATTCACATGCTTGTCATGGCATCACCTCCCTGATGTCATGGTTTGAAAATGGACAAAAACATTGTGTACATATAGGAAGCAGAAGTCAACATAGTCATTTTGAATATGAAAAATAAAAATCACTTTGTGACTCAGTTTACTTTAATTTCAACCATAACAGAGGAATGTACCCAGGGAAGGATCTTTAGCATGACTTTCTTTGCAACCATCTATAACCCAATGTCCACAATCAAAGACAGAGGCTAGCCCTGGCAGGTTTTCTGCACATTTCCGAGCTTTGGGGACTTCTTGCCCATTTCTCTGTTGCATAATGGCGATGTCATTGTGTCCCTACACCATAATTTCCTGGAGCATTTCCTGTGATCCTTCATCATACAAGACACTAGAAGGGGCAATGACCTTCTGTGCCACCACTTCCATTTCCTCATTACCAAAATTGACCTTGTTTCTGTTGTTTGAAAGGGCTCAGGCCACTGTCACTCAGCCTTCATGACAACAGAACACTAATAACAGTATAGTCGGCTGAAGGCTCCCGCGGCTGCTGCCCAGCATTGTCCTCTCCTCCCAGAATCCATTTTGGATTTCCAAGCTCAGTCAGGAGACCCTCTCAACTCCTTTGGGCTAGCATTATGCTTTGCTATAATTCTCTCCTCATCATTAAGCCATTTAGTTGTAGGAAAGCATTGCATAGATTGGTAGGGACATTGGCCAGATTACTCCAGCTTCTCTGGCAATCTCCTTCATTCCATATACTTGAAACTACACCTGAGCCTCTGAACAGTCTCTCTACAGAAGGGGAAATCATTTCAGAGCAGAAGCCATCTTTACTCATTGTGGGGAAAATGATCCATAACTCAATCATAAACATGCAAAACCAGAAATCCCTCCCTCCCTATTCTTTAGAGATCCTTAATTCCAGTAACATTTAACAGAGGAATTCATAAGACAAGTTACTCAATTAAGTAGTCAAGAAACATTTACTAAGTGCCTACTATGTTCTGAAGATACAGAAAAAGATAATAGACAGTCCCTATCCTTGAGGAGTTCACAGGGTAGAAGTGATGTTGAAGGTCAGTTAGTCTGTATATTCATTTCTTTTTTTAGTTATATCTGACTCTTTGAGACCCCATTTTGGGTCTTTTGCGTAAAGATCCTGGAGTTGTTTGTCATTTCCTTCTCCAGTTAATTTACTGATGAAGAAAGTGAAGCAAACAGGATTAAGTGATTTGCTCAGGGTCACACAGCTAGCAAGTATATGAAGCCATATTTGAATCCAGAAAGATGAGTTTTCCTGACTCCAAGCCCAGAACTCTATTCTCTATGCCACTTAATTGACCACATAGTTTAACTCTTTAGTTTTATACTCGAGGAAAGTGAGAGCCAGAGAATTAGTGTCTTCTTCAAGGTCATCAGAAGCAACATTTGAACCCAGGTCCTCCAAATCTAAAACCAGGACTCTTTCTACCACACCAATGGAAAGAAACTACAGCCCTACTTCCCAAGCCAAAAAGGACCAGGGACAGCAACCCCATGAAATAATTAAAGACAGAGAGGGAGTGGTACTGGCTTAAATTCAGAAATGTAAGACATAGCTGAGATTGAACCGAATTCAAACCTGATTCCAAAATCCATTGCTTATTCTATGAGTGTTACAAAGGACCTCTTTCCTCCCTCCTTCCTTCCTCCCTCCTTCCTTCCTTCTTTCTTTCCTTCCTTTCTTCCTTCTCTACTAGGAGGATATTAATGGTCTTGAACAGAAGTAGATTTTAGGGTGCTAAGGTGCAGATTTTCTGGGGTTTCTCTCTTGACTTTACTTTCTTTCCTTGCAGTTGGGGTAGGGAAGCTCTGGTCTTGGTTTATAAGTACCACCTCTTCCATGACTCCTTTCCTAATATACCTATCTGCCCAGAAGAGGTTTGAGGCCCAGGGAAGTAGAATAACTTATACAAGATCTTTAAAGTAAGAAAAGACAAAGGCAGGATTTGAATGCAGCTCTTTGAACTCCCCGTCTAGAGCTCTTTTACCTCTAAGGCCTATGGCAGCTCAAAGACTCTAAGACATGTTCAAAGCAAATCAAAGGCATAATAGGACATGAACTGTTTCGACAATTTAAAATTTTTTAAGTTATTTAGATTTTCTATAACTTTTTGAGTTCTTAATTGCCTGCTTATATGTCATGTTTCTTAGACTGTCAATTGTGATCTGTATTTCTAGGGAGTTATTTGTATTTCATATTTTCTTGATAAAAATCTGAAAGTACATTTTTAAATGGTGAAGTAGTGCTTAACTTTCCAGACCTAAACTGCCATTATGTTTGAGATTGAGGGGGGGAGAGTAATTTTCATTTTAAGATATGAACCAGTTAATTTTTTAAAGAACAATTTGAAAAAAATTTAAGTCTATTAAAGAGAGTCAGTTTCACTAGTTATATTCACCATACATTTGCCAAATTAATATTCCTAAAATTGCACTCTGCCATGATGTCTCTAGAATAAAATACAGATATCTCAATCTGGAATTTAAATCCCTCCATAATCTGCCTCTGACTTCCTTTTCCATATGCTTCACACTACTATTCTCCAAGTATTCTGTATCCAAGTCAAACTGATCTCTCCCTCATTTTCCAGTACAGGCTCCTCATGGGAAAGGACTTTTCTTTTTGACTTTTCTTTGAATTCGTAGGATTTAGCATGGGTGTTTAACTCAACTCAGAATTTGTACTTCATATTCAATTAACAAGCATTTTTTAAGAATTTAGTAAGAGTTGGGTGCAACTAGGTGGTGCACTCTCCTATGACTACCTTCTAGAAAATGTGCATTTCCCCCAGGGTGGCTAGGTGATACAGTGCATAGAGCACTGGCCCTGGAGTCAGGAGTCCCTGAGTTCAAATCTGGCCTCCAACACTTAATAATTGCCTAGCTGTGTGGCCTTGGGCAAGTCACTTAACCCCACTGCCTTGCAAAACCTAAAAAAAATTATTAAGGGTCAAGCAATATACAAATCACTTCAAATACACAAGGAGATTAAAATAAAACAAAACCTCAAATCATTCCTTCCAATCAATTCTTGCTGACTCCCTATGATCCCCTCAACTTCATGTTTTCTCCTTGACATTAACTGGGGTCCATCTCTGGTGTGCCCCTCCTCTTTCCCTTTTTCCAAGACTTGTCTCAGCTTCTCCCTCCCTAGAAAGCCTTCCCTGAGCCAGTCAGTCCATTAGGGCCCTCTCCTCCAGCTTGCTTGCCTTCTTGTCTCTGTACATGCAGACCATCTGCCCAGGACAATGCCTTGAGGGCAGAGATGTGTTTTAGTTAGTTTGATAACCCGCAAATTGCGAATGCTTAACAGATATTTGGGGACAGATCAATTCCTTAAACATCTCAAGTTTATTTAAATTCATGAGCAAGAGAAAAGTATAGACACCGTAGTTTGATAAATATTAATTGAACATGAAGCCAGAACACTCTGAGCTGAACTTGATGTAATCTAAAAGGCCAGTTTCCATATTGGTGGATCCACTCATCAGTTCCTGAATTGCAGTGAGGTGTGTCATATAACCTGCATAAAGGCTGATGTGATGTTTTGCATCTGGACGAGGAAGCAGACCAGATTCTAATCCATCACGTTTGTACTGAAAGGAAGGAGGCAGGCATCATCTACAGATCTCTGAAGTCACGCACGCTTATTACCTAGCTCACAATCCTCATGGCTTTCAATGGTACTTTCTTCTACATGACTACTCAAGGTATCAACTGTTGATCTGGTTCATCTTCCTTCTCTCTGAGTCAGTTTCTACAAATCTATCCAAGAGACCTTGAATTCCTTGGATATGTAATTTGTTCTGGTGCAGAAATAGTTCAAGACATTCATACCCACCTTCTTTAATCAACGAGCTCCCTATTGATTGTAGTTCCTTGCTGAGACACAAAATGCTACTATGAACATTCTTGTTCTGTCTTTGATCTCTTTGGGATATATATGTTTTATAAAGATAAGTGGTGCAGCTTAAGCCAAGAGGATTTAAGTTCAAATCTGGCCTGACACTTAACATTTATTAGATGTGTCACCTAATCTTGATTGCCTCATATCCAGGGTCAGCTCCAGTCATCATGATTCATATCTGGTCACTGGATCCATATGATTTCAGAGGAGAAAGTGAGGCTGGTGACTTACTATAGCACCCCCTTCATGCTAATCCAATTTATTTGCTTGGCATGACATCACCTTCCTGATGTCATTATTTTCTTTGAGAAGGAAGGATAAACATCATTATCATCATCAAAGGGAGCACTGTGTCAGAAGTCACATGCAGTTAGATGCTTGTTGATTATAATACCAAACTGCTCCCAAATTATCTCACACCACCATCAATAGGGTGTAAGTATTCCTTTCTTCCCATTTTTCCTCCAATATTTACCATTTCTATCCCTTGTCACTTTTGTTAGTCTGATGGGTGTGAGATAAAACGTTGAAGTTGTTTTCACTTAATTTTGTCTTCTTAGTAGTAATTTGGACCATTCTTTCAGTCAAGAACCAGGCACTGCACTAAGTATTAGGGATACAACAAAAAATTAAAAATGGTCCTACTTCTAAGAAGTTCACACTCTAATGAGAGAGACAACACGTCAACACTGATGTATAACCATGGGAAAGACTTCTTGCAAAAAATGGGACTTTAGATAAAACTTAAAGGGACCCAGGGAAGTTATTAAGTGGAGATAAAAAGGGAAAGCATTGCAGGGCAGCATTTGAGAGATGGAGTGCTATGATCAAAGAAAGACAAGGAGGTCAGTGCCACTGGATTGAAGAGTGTGTGAACTGGAGAAACATGGAAGAAAACCGGAAGGGGAAAGAGGGCTCATGTAAAAAAAAAATAAAAGACTTTAGATATGATACTGGAGGTAATAAGCAGTCCCTCAAGCTTGTTGGATGGTGGAGGGGGAGGAGTGACATGACCAGACCTGCATGTTAGGAAGATCAGTTTGACATCTGAATGGAGAATGATTTGAAAGGGGAAGTTACTTGAGGCAGGGAGATCAGCCTATTGTTATTGTCCAGATGTAAAGTATTGAGAGAATAGATGAGCTAGTTGCAATGTTAGAAGGGAGAAAGGGGAATATGGAAGAAATTTTTGGAAGCTAGAAATAGGGTTTGGCAATAGAATGGATATAGAGATCAGGGTGAATCATGGTAATGAGTCAAGATTAACATTTAGGTTAAAAGGTGTGTTTGAGTGGTGGAGAAGATGGTAGGTCTCAACAGTAATAGAGAAATTAAGAAGAGAGAAAGGTTTGGAAGCAAAGATACTGAGTTCAGTTTTGGATATATTGAGTTTCAGATATTTGCGTGATACGCTTTTAGGGGTATATGTAAGCAATTGGACATTAGAAGAGAATTTAGATTGAATGACTAGATCTGAGAATCATCCACATAGAAATTATCATTGAATTCAAGAAGTTGAAATCATAAAGTGAATTAAGATCTCATATCATGGGGCGTCTAGGTGGCGCAATGGATAGAGCACTGGCCTTGGAGTCAGGAGTACCTGAGTTCAAATCTGACCTCAGACACTTAATAATTACCTAGCTGTGTGGCCTTGGGCAAGCCACTTAATTCCATTGCCTTGAAAAAATCTAAAAAAAAAGATTTCATATCATTATTGACTGAGTTTCCTCCTTTGAGAATAATGTGATCATGGCATTTGACCCATCCTCTATTTGGCAATGCCTATTCTTCTTACATATTTGTCTCAAATATACATATAGACACATCTAACTTAGATAATAAAATTTTATCAGTTATTGACTACAAAGATTTTTCTCAGTTGATGACTTCTCTTTGGATGCTGGCTGAATTAATTTTGTTCATGCAAAAGTTTTGCATTTTAGTTCATTGAAATTGTTTATTTTATTTTTGATGATAACTTCTATTCCTTATTTGATTAAGAGCTCTTGGGGCCAGCTAGGTGGAGCAGTGGATAGAGTACTGGCCCTGGAGTCAGGAGGACCTGAGTTCAAATCCAGCCTCAGACACTTAATAATTCCATAACTGTGTGGCCTTGGGCAAGCCACTTAACCCCATTGCCTTGCAAAAAACCTACAAAAAAATTAAGAATTCTTGGCCATAACTATTCAAAATACTTCCTTCTCTTCTTAATTAAAAATGATATCACTTTATGTGCAGGTCATCTGGAGTACGTATAGACATTTTGTGTGTTGTTGATGCAAACAATTTCTGTCAAACTGCTTTCCTTTTCCTCTAGCACTTCTTATTTTATAAGGAGCCCTTATTCTAGTAGTTTCTGTACCCTGGATCATTTTTTTTTCTGGCAAATGTGTATTTAGCCACATTTTTCCTACCTTGATTTTCAATGCAAGATGTTAGCATTCTATCCTAAGTGTGAATTTAATTATATTTCCCTTTAATAATTCTAGGAATAACCTGGAAGATTTGAGTTTTTCCCTAATGCCATTACTTTGAACCACCATTTCAATCTATTCCCTCTCCTGCTAACTACCACTTTGAACATTGTTTAACTTTTACAAAGCAGTTTTTTATTAAATTTTGAAGATATAGCAAGAACAGAATTTCAAACATTTTCCCTAACATCTGGTGGGACACGCTCTACCCTAAACTACTTCAGTACCTGTAGAGAGTTGGCTCAGATTTAATTCAATTTTTACATAGATTGATAAGACAGCAGGATATATCTGTGAATCAGTTACTTCTTGGCTGTATCTTTAGTATTCTACTTTGGCGAATAGATATGGTACCAGTAAGTCAGTAACCAGCATGGAATCTGCTTCTAAACTTCATGGGGATTAATTCCCTTGACCTTTAGAAACTCTGAAGATCAGAGTCACCTACAATCCCCTTCACTTCAAAAAAGAAAAACAAAAGTATTAAAGAACAAACAGATGGGTCACATGTCACCTTAAATGAAGAAAGTTCAAAACCTCTCACCTTACCGTATAGGCTTTCTCCTTTCACTAATGTGCAGTCAAGCAAGAAATAGTCACACTTAAAAGGTTTGACTTTAGATGGGTAGTACCATTTGAATGTAGCTCTAATTCCAGCTCCATAGATAGCAAAAGAGATTCCTCTCGCATAAGGCTAACATAGCAGAACTAGGTCCAAACATCTACCTGTGTTCCAGATCTTTCCAAGGTATTTCTATTATATATCATCATACTTTTCAGGAACCAGTCACTCCTCTCTTCCAGGTTCTCCTATGAGGGGTATTGCATCATCCTAGAACACCTGCTCACCAGCCCTTCACTACACATCTAATCCCTATAGTATGTCACCGTATTAGATTCAGTCCAACATTCTAGCCCATGAAGAGCTCTTTGATTTTGTCATACAACATATTTTCCCTCCCAACTTTGTGTCCATTACAAATATGGTGAGCATGTCACTGAAGACTTTATCCAAGGCCTTGATAAAAATCTATATGATTTGTGGGTCAGAAATGGATCCCTGGGGCACAGTAGTAGACTTCCTTCTAAGCACCATATAACTTTTGATTACTACTCATTAGATCTGAACACTCAAACCACTTCTGAAGTCACTTAACTTTTTGTTTTAATTTTGCAAGGCAGTGGGGTTAAGTGGTTTGCCCAAGGTGACACAGCTAGGTGATTAAGTGTCTGAGTCCAAATTTGAATTCAGGTACTCCTGATTCCAGGGCCAGTGCTCTATCCACTGCACTACCTAGCTGCCCCTGAAGTCACTTAACTACTGTTCCATGACTTCATCTTGTCTATTAAAAAACAAAGAAAAAACAAAGAAAAAATAAAACAAGAACTTTAGTGGAAATTCAACCTGTGGAAATGTAACATTCATTAGGTCTCTATAATGTTAGTCAAATATGACTTAAGTCACATTGGTGAGGGCTGTTCCTTTTTTTAAAGAAAATATTCATTTACCTTCTCTTTAATGAACTATTCCAGAATTTCCTGAATTGTTCTAGGAAATTCAGTTGGCAGATTCTGTTCTCCTTGTTTGATGCCTGGGAACTTCTCTGCCCTTCTCTGGTCCTGTAGCACTGCTCAAATTCTCCACAATCTTTCAGAGGTAATGGATGGTTGCTGGATCCTAGATTAAGAGATAGGAGGGCCCTGGAGGGCTATCTACTCCATCTCCCACATTTTCCATATAAGGAAGCTAAGATCTACAAAAGTCCAGCTACTGAGTCAGTCACAAGTAAAAAGTGGAAAAGGCAGAATATGAACCCATAATCTCCTATTTCAAATCTAGTATTCTTTCCATGGAACTCTACTGCCTTCTTAGATGCAATTTCTTTGATGCTGTTGAGTTAGATTTGCCTAAAAGAACTAGATGTTTTCGAATGCTCTCTTTGCTTATGGTGGCTTTTGATTCCTTATTCACTTCTTTTGTTTTATCTACTCTATTCCAAAGACTAATGCTCTTACTAAGATGAGGGGAGGGAAGCAAATAGAGTTTGGTCTTCTATCTCTTGTCTGTTATCATCATCACTCCTGTTCATTCACTGATTTTCCTCTTATCTACAATATTTAAAAAAAATCAAAGACTCAAATGATTGAGTTATTATCCCATCAGGATTACCCAACTCCTAGAAAAGGAATGGCATGTGCCTTCCAGAGTCTAGTTCATCGGCATGTCTCTCCTTAGCCCTAAATCTTGGTTTGCCAGGATTTTTTTTGAGAATGGTAACTAAAGACATTTACAAAAATCATCTGCCAAGGAAGTGCTGTGACAGAGTCAGCAGAGAGTGTCGGGCCCCTATTTCACTACAAAGAACATATGAACTCTTTGTCCCTGACGCTTTATACAATATGCTCTCTGGATTTAAGAAAACACTATTCCGTGTTCTCCCTCTAATCAAGCTTGTCTGGCAGCCGCAGAACAGAGAGGTCCATTGTTATACACAGCTGTCATTTGTACCATCTCCTTGCTCCCTCTGACTCCAATATCTCTGAGGTATTTAGGGAAAGTAATTTTCAGTTGGAAATCTTCTGCCCTTTGGGTAAGTGCTAGCCTCGCACTTCATCAATGGCCAGAGAATTCCCGGCTATCTTGGATGTATCAGGACAGTGGCAAAAACCTCCCAGAGCAACCTAGGCTAGCCCAGCCCATCATAAATTAAAAGAAAAAGGGCAGCAGCAGCAGCAGCAGCAGCGGCAGCAAAAAGGGCCTTTGTCAGTGTTTATCTGTAGCGCTTTTATTCTTTGCCCTTGATTTCCTCTTCAGAAAATTGATGCGCCCTTAAATTGAAGCAGGAGACTTGACAGGTGATGGTTAGTGTGATAACTGCTCAGATTTCATCAGCCAGTGTTTTTCTCGTGCAGCAATTGTCGGGAACTTTCAGCTAGATTACCTGTCATCCACTGCATCAGATAAAAGAGGGCGAGCTGAAAGAGGCCTCTGCCCCTGCCCCTTGGAAGAAACGGGAAGTGCAGGTGAGGCAGGGGCTGCCCAGAAGTACAGCAGGGGCCTACTCAGTGGATGATCCCTTCCCAAACACCAGCACAGAGGCTGGGCCCTCATTGGACCAGATCCCTGGGAAATCTGCAAAGCTGAATTGATGGAGAAGAGATGAAGGCCCCCTGAGTCCCACGTGGGGCTTTGGGGGAGACAGAGAGGAAACTCCCCCCCCCCCCAGTGACCCACCCCACTTGCACCTTTGAAAATCATTTTAGAAGGATTATCACATGTTCCAGTCTGCAGATGGGGAATTTGTAGTCTCCTCTGATGGCAGTTTGTTTGATCCTCTGAAGGGTTTCATGACTTTATGGGAAAGTTCTGCTTGGGAGGGGTAGGGGGAAGAGGAGACAAGTTTTCCATTAGAATAAAAATAGGGAAAGAGGATTTTTATCAAAAATCAGAGATGTGCAAATAATTTCCTTACAAGATGCTCTTTCAGGATGACAAACCAAAACAAAGGAGCCAAAACCTTAGAGAAAAGATGCAGTTTCACTTTTGAAATATTAATTTCTCCACATTTTTGTAAATTGCAGATTACACAAAATGAACTCCTCTACTTTTACAATCCTTTCCTCATGCCATGGAGAAGCCAATGTTTGAATATAACGATGATTTTAGCAAAGCTATGAACTTCAAGAACAATATACATCAATCACTTATAATCCTATGTCAGATCTGGGTGCTGGAGAGGGAGATAAAAGTGGATCAGTCTCTGGCCCTACAGGGGAGAAAGTTAATGTCCTTTCAAGTATACAATTGTTTCACAAATAAGTAAATGCAAGATCCGTGCAAAAGAATTTCTTTTTTTAAATGTAATTTGATTTTTCCAGTTATATACAAAGATAGTTTTCAGCATTCATCCTTTTGCGAGTTAATGAGCTCCATATTTTTCTATCACCCTCTCTTCCCTCCCCCCCTCCCATGTGCTGGACAATCTGGAAAACTTATACATGTCTAATCATATTTAACATATTTCCATATTAGTCTTGTCGTGAATAAGGAATTAGAACTAAGGGGATAAAAACCGTAAGCAAGAAAGAAAAAGCATGAATAAAGTTTTAAAAAGCAAAGAAAATATGTTTTGCTTTGTATTCAGCCTCCATAGCTTTCTCTCTGAATGCGAATGGCATTGTCCATAACAGGTCTCTCTTGATCACTGAACTGCTGAGAGGAATGTCCTTCATCATAGTTGACCATCTCGCTAGGTTGTTGTTAATGTGTACAATGTTCTCTTGGTTCTCATGCAAAGGAATTTCAAAACAAAGTCAGCATTAAGTACTGGGCATCAGGTAAAGTATTAGAGGTGACCCCTCATGTGTACATTGAAGTAAGCCGGAGATAAAAAGAGATGAAGGAAACAAGGAGGAAGTCTGTGCTAAAGCTTCCAGAGAAGATATGGGAGTGGGTCTATGCCATGTACCTGGAAGCTGTACATGGAAACATGGACATGGAGCTAGTCTTCCTGGGCAGTAAGAATAGAGAACTGGATAAGAAAGGGCATGACTAGGTTATACTTACCCAGGGCCAAGCACATGGGATATGCTTAACAAATCCATAGTGGTCAATTAGAGGGAAGGGAACCAAATGGGAAATAAACAAACAGAATGGCAGATGCTGTCCCTGGTGGTCTTCCTTCCCACCACAGTAGTAGTAGTAGTAGTAGTCGAATCTTTGTTGGGTTCTAAATTTCTACTACTTTTTCTACTGTTTAATAAAATGAGTTATCCATGAACTGTGCTTCAGAGGCAAACTTGACAGGCAAACCCTAGGCCTGAGGCAGGAATCACTAGTCTTAAAGAGTTGTCTGGGGTGCTGGAGGTAAAGTGACTTGCTTAGAGACTCACAGTCAGTATTTCAGATGCAGGACTTGAACCCAAGTTCTTATCACTTGCAGACAATTTTCTACTGTGATGTCAAACATCCTCCGTACTGTAAAAGGTTGGACATTCAATAAATGTGTTTCTTGGAGTTCATTAAAAAAAACCCTCTATCTGGCCCCATCATTTCAATGGCATTCATCAATATGCTCATTTAATATGCTTAGAAGCCAATAGTTATCCTGGCAATTGGTGGAGAAACAGGAACCATCTTTAGATAGTCCCATATTCAGCCTTTCCTTAAGCCAGGTGTCTGTACTCCATTTTCTGAAGTTGCCATGCACATTCTTTACTCCACACTTTTGCTTAGGCATGAAATATCATCCCTGCTTCTCTCTGTCTATCCAAATCTACCCATACTTCAATGCTCATGTTCCACAAATGGCAGGATGGATAGTTGAAACCAGGGCTTCTGATCTGTAGTTCAGTGTTCTGTTAATGATACTCACACCTGTCTAGAAGGAGTTCAGTATAACTTATGACCAGGGAACCTTAGTAAGCCCCACCTTCTTTCCTAAGTCCTATCTGGTTGATAATCAATTGCATGATTTTGTTAGGTCTTTAACATGCTCACATTGGCATCATAATCACATCTACAAGTTTAACTGTGGTTTACAATGCAAAATCCAATTCATCTGTATCTAATTATTTCTCTCATTTAAAGTCACTAAATACTGTCTTGCTATCTCCTTGATCTTTGATTCTCTTAATTGACCTGCATTTATGTATTTGTTTAGCTATTCAACAAACATTTCCTAATTAGAAAAATACTGAACTACACTGGGAGAACTAGCAAGTTTGGATGAATCATGTTCTAATCAATCAATCAATCAATCAATCAAAAGGCATTTATTAAGGATCTACGATACGTCCATCACTGTACCAGATCCTAGGGATGCAAATGTAGAAATGAAATAATTCCTGCCCTCAAGGGTTTTGCAATCTACTTTCAAGATGCCTAGACACCCAACCATGGAGAGCTCTGATTCACTGTCTTATGTGATAAGTGCATTGGAGAGTTGCAATAACAATCTGCCATGTGAGGTTTTATGGGGAAATTTATACCTTATATATACATGTAAAGTAGAGAGAAAGGGAAATGAAGCTTTATTAAAGAAGAAGACCTTTGGGTTGATCTTCAAATGATGGGTAAGTTGCAAAAAAGGGAAAAATGGAAAGAAAGTTTTTGAAGGCATAGGGGACAATCTGAGAAATGGCATGAAGGCCAGAAATGTGTGAGGATAATTTTCCTTGGTTGAAAAATGGAAGCACAATGGAAACAGTGGTTCTGCTTTTTATCTGTCCTCTGTGCCATTACCTCCTCTTCCCAAAGGAGTGAGGCACTCCCTATTCTTTCCTTCTTCTTGCATCTTTAAAAGCATTTCTTTGGGGGTGGTTAGGTGGCACGGTGGATAGAGCACTGGCCTTGGAGTCAGGAGTACCTGAGTTCAAATGTGACCTCAGACACTTAATAATGACCTAGCTATATGGCCTTGGGCAAGCCACTTAACCCCATTTGCCTTGCAAAAACCTAAAAAAATATATATTTCCTTGGGTTTCAGAAGAACATTCTAAACTTTAACCTTTGTTACATAGGTCCAGATCACTCTTCCGTATTCTTTCTTGATTTCGTACCTCAGTCTTGTAATCCCCAACTTTCAGTGATGTCGCTTTTGTGAACATTAGAATCATATCCCATTATTTTCTCTGTTCCTTCTACTTCAATCTTCTCTTATAACAAAGAAAATTTTGAGCAAAAGTCAACTGACAAATTAAATGTGTGTGATGGTATAATTGATATTCTGCATTCACAGCACACTTCCCCCCACCTCTTTGCCAAGAGGGAGGAAGTGTGTTTATTCCTCTTTTCCTGGCAGCAAGACTGTTCCTGGCTATTAATTTGAAACTGGAAGAATTTTAATATTGTTTTTGTTTACATTATTGTAGTCATTGAAGATGTTATCTCATGGTTACTTTCTTCCCTGTGAATCAGTTTATTCAAGTCATTTTTTGTTTCTTAGAAAATTCAACCTATCTAATCTTTATCACAGCAATAATATCCTATAATTATATAATATTAACTATTATTATTATATTAATATATCAGAATTTATCCAAACATTTCCAATAGATGAGAACCTATTTTTTCTATTTTGTCTTATCCCCCAAAATGCTGTTCTGAAAATACTCTGTAATATCTAGGACCTTTCTTTGTCTTTAATTTTGTTGATGTCTCTCTCAGTAGTGAGATGACTGGTTTCTTTTTAATGTGATTCCAATGTTTTTAAACCAGGGAGCCCAGACCAATTCTACACTCTATCAACAGGGAATTTTTGATCATAGAATTATTGATTGAAAGCTGGAAACCCCCTTAGAAGTAATTTTATTCAATCCCTTTATTTTACAAATGAGGAACTTAAGACCCAAAGAGGTCCAGAAACTTGCCCAGCATCACACTGCTACTTAAGTAACTGGACTTCAGATTCAGACTGGGAATTTCCCTATTCCAAGTCCATTTTGTTCTGCACTAAATGATGCCTCTCCAGGCATTGATTGCATGATCTGTTACTATCTAAAATGTCTCTCTTCTTTGTCCTCCTTTCAACCTTCCTACTACTAAGGTGCCTGTCAGGTACTACCAAGTCTACCACATTTTTAAAGTTGAAGCCACCTTTGCCTCTTGTTTGCTTTCATCTACATATCCCCTCCATGATAGACCGTGGATTTACTGACCCTGTTGCTTTCCTCATTTCTTCATCTAGGCCCTCATCTCCTTGTGCCTTTGCTTCTCAGTATGAGCATTCACTGCAGCCTGCCTCTCCCCAAGAATCATCTTCCTCAAGTGTTGTTTTAACCACCGACTATATTCTTGGAGCTGAAGTGGCTGCCAATTGCCTCTTGAATCTGATTAAGACCCCCTGATCATGGGTTTGAAGGCCCTTTTCCAATGGGCTATTTCTTACATGACTGGCCTTATCTACCGCTACTCCCCACCCCCAACTCCTATTCCATGATTTCTGCTCTTGTCAAGCAGATTCTCTTCTTCCCATCAGGCCTCTACTTCCTCCTTCTCAAGCCGTCCCATTCTGTTGGAAATGCCCCTCCCTCAGCCAAAGCAAAATTGTCTTTCTCTAAGACTTGCCTTCTCTATCCTATCTCCCTAATTCAATACCACTATTGACCTCCCTCCTGTCCCTTCATTCAGCACCTTGATTCCCCCAAATCACTCATACTAGTGGGTTCTGTACACTTCATGGCTTTGGGGTTTCCTAGAAGACAGGGTGTTCCAACGGGGAGGATCATGGACTTGGAGCCAGGAAGTCTTTTGTTCAAACCCTGCATTAGACACTTACTAGTTGTGTCACAGCAGACAAGTCTCTTTAGTGTCTCTCTGCCTTGTTTTCCTCGTCACTAAAGAGGAGATTTGACTTGGCTTTTCCAAGACTAAATCTAAGGTCTTATCATATAAGAATTTGCCAAGCTGTGTCTCTTATCACACCGCCTTTCATCAATTGAAACAATGAGGAAGGCAGAGGAAAAAGGAGAGAAAACAGTGTTTTGTCCTCTCTTAGACCTGTGGTCACAACTTATTGTGGTCTCACCTGCCATCTGCTGCTTTCCCAACTGAGAGGCGTATGTGGGAAGAGAGGAATTTTCTAGCACATACAAGTGTCCAAGTTTTCATTTCAACATCATTTATATTTGATTTTACAGAAAGGGGTTATCTCCAGAAGATATGGGGAAATCTGATGAGAACTCAACTATAATCACTTTATAATCCTGAACAGACCCGGTAGGCACAGGCATATCAGTGACTTAAGCGCTATCTACTCCAAGCATGGGCAACTACATGGCACAGTGGATGGATTAGTAGATGTAGCGTAAGAAAGATTCCTCTTTGTGAGTTCCGATCTGGTAGGCATAAGCATAGGCATAGGCCAGTCCATCTTAAATGCTGGAAGACACCTCTCTGGCTAACCAGAAAGTCAATCAAAGCAATTTCCCAGCAATTCTCAGCCAACTAGTCCTACTTCTGGTCTGAGGGATATAAGACATGAGCCACATTGTCAGGGATATTGAAATTGAAAAAGTTATTTTCTATTGAATAATAAATCAAACAAAAAAATAAGGGGTTTTTTGCTTTGAAGCTGAATCTGTGATTCCTTTGGAATAGAGAAGTCAATGAGAAACCTCCCTCCTCTAATGCAGATTGGCCTCATTCTACCACTTAAGAGTCTTCAAGAATTTCCTCAGGAGACTGAGAAGTGCCCAAAATCATACAATCATCATGTGGTAGAAGTAGAATTCATGTCCAGTTAAGCTCTAAGCATCCTACAATGGCTGTGTTAGCTGTCTTCATGGCTATTGGAACAAATAATTCTCAGTTGCCTCCATGGAAGGTCTTCACAGGCTTAGAATTTTTGTTCTTTTTGTTGAGTCATTTTTTTTTCCAGTCATTTCTGACTCCTCATGACCCATTTGGGGTTTTCGTTTCTTTTTTGCCACCAATAAATTTTTGCTAGGTTTTGAGTTTTACATTTTTCTCCCTCCCTCCCTCCCTTTATTCTTCCCCCTAACATAAAATGAGCTAATATAGGCTATGCGTATTACCCCAAGCACTGATCTATATTAATCCTGTCATTTGTGGTTTTCTTGTGATCAATTCTTGCATAGTTTTCCATTTCCTTCCTTAATTCATTTTATAATGAAGAACTGAGGCAACCAAGGGTTATGTGACTTGCCCAGGGTCCTACATCTAGTAAGAATCTGAGACCAGATTTGAACTCACTAAGAGGAGTCTTTCTTACCCTACATCTACTAATCCATCCACAGTACCATGTAATTGCCCATGCTTGGAGTAGGCATCCCTTAAGTCACTGACAGGTGACTTTGAAGCCTGTCAGTTGCTGACAACCTGGTTTAGCCCAGCTGCTGAGAAGATTTTTACCAGGGAGAGATTGTTGCATATATTATAGCTTCATAGAGCCACAGGTGAAAATTGCTATAGACACCAAAGATGGATGAACAGCATTGCAAGAGGCATGGTAAACTGTAGTTAAGATCAAAAGGCATCTGATATATTGGGAAACAATTTTCATAGCTTGTGTTCCTGACAAAGGACCCATTTCTAAAATGTATAGAGAACTGAGCCAAATTTATTAAAAAAACACAAGGCATTCCCCAAATGACAAATGGTCAAAAGACATGCAAAAGCAATTCTCAGACAAAGAAATCAAAGCTATCTATGGTTACATGAAAAATTACTCTAAATTATTATTGATTAGAAAAATGCAAATTAAAACATCTCTGAGATGCCACCTCCCACCGCTCAGATTGGCCAATAGGAGCAGAAAGAATAATGACCAATGTTGGAGGGGATGTGGAAAATCTGGGACTCCTATGCACTGTTGGTGGAATTGTGAACTGATCCAGTCTTTCTGGAGAGCAATTTGGAATTATGCTCAAAGGACAATAAAAATGTGCATATCCTTTGATCCAACATGACCACTATTGGGTCTCTATAGTGAAGAGATCATGATAAAGGGTAAAAATCCCACATGTACAAAAATGTTCTTAGCAGCTCTTTTTGTAGTAGCAAAGAATTAGAAATTAAGGGGATGCCCATCCATTGAGGAATGACTGAACAAAATGTGGTATACATATATATATATATATATATACATACATATATGTATATATATATGTGTGTGTGTGTGTGTGTGTGTGTGTGTGATGAAACACTGTTGTTCTATAAGAAACCAGGAGGGATGAGGATTTCAGAATAGCCTGCATGAATTAATGCTGAACGAGATGAGCAGAACCAGAAGAACATTGTACACCCTAGCAACAGCATGAGGTGATGATCAACCTTGAAGGTCTTGCTCATTCCATCAGTACAACAATCAGGGATAATTTTAAAGGATTTGTGATGGAGAATACCCTCTGTATCCAGAGAAGGAACTGTGAAATTCACACAAAAATCAAAGCTTATTATCTTCAATTTTTAAAAGTTGTCTTATGTATTATGTAATTTTGCTATCTCTAATATTTCCTTTCTTCCATGTGGATCTGATTCTTCTCTCATAACACATCCAATTTTGACCTATGCTTATGTTGGACTGAAATGTAAACCTATGTCAGATTGCCTTCTGTTAGAGGGAGGGAGGGAGAAAAATTGTAAAACTCAAATCCTTGCAAAAAGTGATTGGTACAATCTGAGAATATGCAATAAAAATAAAGAAAGAGGTTTGGTAAACTCTCATGTTAGAGGTTCTCATCCTCCTTGAACACCCCATATACTACAGAGATAGTAGAATCAACAATGAGAGGATCTATTTTGATTCTGTCTTTATGTTTTCAGCTTCTGGCACTAGCTTGGCACATAGAAAGTATTTAATAAATATTAATTGAACTTTAATGGAATTGAACCCAGTCTAGAACCACAGGACATGGATTCAAATTCCTATCTCTACTTCTTAGCTATTTCTGTGACATTGAATGAGTCTTGGCTCTTAGTTCACGCATCTGTAAAATGACAGTATTGGAATGGATCAAATCAAGGAGTCTTCCCAATGTTGATTGATGTTCTCATCTTATCTTAGCAATTGACAGAGTAGATGATTGAAGCCATTGAATCCCAAACTAGAAAGGACTTAAGGGTATATCTGATTCAGGGGTTCTGAAATGTTATGTTTGTCTCTCTAGAATCTAATTGACTGTCTAGGGAAACCTAAGGGCTTCTTTCCAGAATAATGTTTTTAAATACATGGAATAAAATACAAAGAAAACCAATTATGTGAAAATATATATGCAAATAAATGAAGGTTGCTGATACTGTGTTGTGTCCAATTATTTGTGACTTCACGGACCATACAATCCATGGAATTTTTTTTTTAGGTTTTTGTAAGGCAATGGAGTTAAGTGACTTGCCTAAGATCACACAGCCAGGTAATTATTAAATGTCTGAGGTTGGATTTGAATTCAGGTCCTCTTGACTCCAGGGCTGGTGCTCTATTCACTGTGCCACCTAGCTGCCCCCATCCATGGGATTTTATTGGCAAAGATACTTTCATGATGTGACATTTCTTTCTCCAGTGGATTAGACCAAATAGAATTTATGTGACTTGCTCAGGCTCATGCAGCAGGAGAGTCTTAGGCCTCTGTTTGCCTTAATCAATTGGAGAAGGAAATGGCAAATCATTTTGCCAAGAAAACCCCATATAAGGTCACAACAAGTTAAACATGAATTACATAACGGATAATATACATGTATATTAAAGAAAAACAAAAGTTCACGGACATCAGGATCTAATCCATATTCTTCTTTAGAAAGCAAAGGATGCCGAGGCCCAGAAATGAAATGACTTGCTTGGGAGTCAGCAGCAGAGAGAGGACCAAAGGCCCAGGTTACTCTTGTGACTCCTAGTCCCAGTTTCTTATTCTGTGGCTGATTTGGAAGTCTGTCCGTGTTTTTATTTCTCTGAAGACATTATTGTCTATCATCTATGGCAGGGCAGTAAATCCGAGGGTGTGTGGGAGAGGGGGATAAAAATGAGTAAGTAGAAACCTTTCATAAATGAAAGTAAAAGGATAATAGCAAGCAAACACCGCCACAAGGGAAATACATCAACTTCTTTCTTGCTGGATGTCAGGCAGCCTGGCAGAGTTTGTACTGAGAAATGGATAGAATAACCTGCAGGTCTCCCCTGGGGGTCTCGTCCCCCAGCCCACTTGCAGCATCATTATTTGGAGGTATAGTTTCAACAAGTCATTATTTGACCCAACAGAAAAATTAAGGAACCCTTAATGTCCCTTTGTCTCACAGTCTTTAAATAATAAATAAGACGAAAAGACTCCCTTTGGCTTCATTTAGAACTATGTCCCACAGTAGAGTCTGGTGAATTATAACACTCTTCCTGAAAGGACCATTGAACAAGAGCTGACTGGAGGTAGACATTGCCGTGGACATAGGCTACATTCTAGGGGATTCTCCTGATTAGGATGTCCTCTTCATTGGTAGGGACCACCAGAGAGATTCTCTACCAGGGTTTTTACCCTCTTTGGCTGCCCTATTTTTATGGGAATTCACTAGAGAAAATGATTGCATGAAATTTTTTTCTGTAATTAAAAACTCAGCTTTCAGGTATATGTCCTTTTATAAGTCAGATCAATTTTCTAATCTATTTTTTGCCTGTACATGCAAGTGTTATTATACATTAATTTCTTATGTCTACTACTCCAAAATAAAGGTGAGTACAAGTCATACCAATGCCGCAATTCTAGAGCATTGTTACTTAGCAATGTAGGCAGAAACACAGGGAAGATCCTTAGGAGAATTTCCCATGACCTACGAGATATTGTTACTTTATAAAATATTATCGATAAGTAAGAGACATGTGAAATACATATTAAGGGACAGAAGAGGAAAGATAAAAACGTTCTCAGCTTTCTTTCATTTGCCTAAGGAAGTATACTCTCCCTAAACTCCTAGTAAGATAAGGGTTTCAGAAAGTAATTAGAACCCAATTAATTACCAACCTTCTCACAGAGAAGATGATGCTGAATAGGGTAAAAAATGTTCATTGGTGTAGCAAAGGTATATGAAGACAAATGAACACAACTCATTTGGAAAACAAAATACATGTGGACCACCAGAAGCAGCCCCCAATGTTGCATTTCTAGAGCTCTGAATCTCTACATAAAAATTAGCATCTAGAAGGAGATGCTAGTGGGTCTCCCCAGCAAACTCAGAAAGAACTAGGAGCTACTAGTCCATATGTAGTTTATGAATGCTATTGTCTATATTTTATTGTATTTTCAATTATTTTAAGTATATATCAATTACATTTTATTCTGGTTTGGAATGCTCTTGATAGTGTTGGGGATATCAGAGGGTCTGTAAGTCATGGATTTAATAATCTTTATACCAGAAAAGATCTAGAGACCTATGTTAGGACTTTTCTGAAAGCATAACCCAGGTTACTCCCTGAAAAGATTTTTCAGGAGGAAAATGTTATAATAACACAACAGCCTGAGAAAGTTAGTTTGTTTGTAGGAAACATGGGATATTTGAGTCAGAAATGTAACTGCAGAACTGCAAGGTTAGCAGTTTCAAATATAAAAGTAGAAGAGGAAGTAATTATTGGAAACTTAAAAGACATGGCATTTGGAAAATCTTAAAAGACATAAATTTGGAATTTGGCAAAGTCTACAGACTGCACAAGCTGAAATGTCTTAGTAAAGATACTTGCAGAGATAAAAAATGAATTAAAAGGCAATTCTGTACCTTCAAGAATCGAAGCTGCATCTAATTGGTCTTGATTATGAGAAAGAAAAAGCAGAAGACCTCTTCTAAGCATTACAATTGAAAGAGACAATCTACCAATTTCTGATGTTAGAGGGTGCAGCAGACCCCTCTAGCAGGATTATTCTACCAGGATAACCAGGGATCAAGGGACCATTTGATGTAGGATTCCCACTATCACAATACAGAAAAAATAATTTCTGTAAAAACTTTGACTTGCAGGAAAATATAAAGGATATATACATATACACACACACACACACACACAAATATATATATATATATATACATATATATATGTGTATATATATATATATATATATTTGAAAGGGAAATGCTGCTTTATATGTGAGAAGTAAAATTTCAGAGCCAGTTTTTGGGAAATAGAGTTGTCACAAAATTCATTAAAGTAATATCTCCATCAAAACACCAAGAGGGGAAAAAAATACTTATAGTCCAGAGTAAAGGTCATAAATAAATTTGTGAAATGCCTCAAGAAGACAAATTATCTTTTAGTTCAAAAGAAGTTGATTATTTTCTAAGGAATGCTTGTTTAAGAAATAAAGAGATGAGGTATAGATGTTTTCAAATGTTGAGGAAAGACAAAGTTTTGTGGAAAAAACACTTTCATATTTAGAGAATATTGACAAAATTTGACAATCAGATCAGTATGCTCAAATAGGGGAGATTCCAACTGATGAGGAAATTGCAAAGTGAGGTTAACCAAAAGTCTAATAAAATCAGTAATCTTTTTGATACAAAAGTGATGCTAAAATGATTTTTATGATGAAACTACTGAAATAAAGCAACAACCTAGGAAGGTTAGAGATCAGTTTGTTTACAAGTTCAGGAAGCAATGCTTTGAGAAATGTGTTGTCAAAAGTAAAGGAAATAATCCATCTCTGGTTTTAATAATGCTGAAAATTGAGGAACCTCCCTTTGAAATGATAAGTATTTTATTTTAGTTTAATTGTTTTTGCAAGGCATGGGGTTAAGTGGCTTACCCAAGGCCACACAGCTAGGTAATTATTAAATGTCTGAGGCCGGATTTGAACTCAGGTACTCCTGACTCCAAGGCTGGTGCTCTATCCACTGTGCCACCTAGCTGCCCCCTTAGAATGATGAGTATTTTATATTGATACCTCCCCAAAACAAATGTATCCCAGGCACAGGGGAATATCCATTCTAATGATAAGGGTTGGTTAAATCAACAGGTAACTTTATTTTACATTAACATATAGAATATAATCCACAGGGGACTGAGAAAGCCAGCCAGATGCATCTATAAGCTTAGCTTCCAATTAAACTATAGTAATAATCAATCATATAGAAATTTCAAATATATTGGGAAGTATTTCAATTGTTAAACCTGAAACAGACTTAATAAGGTTATGTACCAGGAAACAAAGCAGGGAGCCAAACACATTTATTTGATAGTGTTATATGTAATAAATGTACTGTATATCTGTATTTTGCTTTTTTTTATATAAACCATTATTCCTATTCAGTGTTTTCTACTTATAAGAAGTCACTGTGTATGCTGTAAGGTAATGCTCACTCTCTCTATATGTTGTATCATTGCTATATTAAAATGCAAAACTGGTATGTATCAATTATGTAGCTGATTTTTCAATGTGTTATATAATTATGTGTATGCATTCAAGAATTCATGTCAATATATAGATATTTGATGGCAAAACAATTTAACTTGTATTAAATCATTGTAAAATATGTTCATTGCATGAAATATTAGAGATATTATTGCTGATATACTATTTGCACATAAAGCTATACTGATTTTTCCTAAATGCAATGGAAATTTTTTCTAAATGCTATGCAAATTTGTTATCAAGGAAAATGATGTGACATGGTGGTCCTTTCTGATTTTTACAATTTTATCTTTTTTTTGTTTTTTAGGTTTTTGCAAGGCAAATGGGGTTAAGTGGCTTGCCCAAGGCCACACAGCTAGGTCATTATTAAGTGTCTGAGACCAGATTTGAACCCAGGTACTCCTGACTCCAAGGCCAGTACTTTATCCACTACGCCACCTAGCCACCCCTTTTTACAATTTTATTAAGAGAAAGTAGCAGTAAAAAGGACAGGAAGCTACCAAGATAACAGCCCTCAGGAAGAGATACACCCTAAGAGGAAAAATGGCCCAAGTGATTTTCAGTATCTAATAGCATTTGTTAGAGAGATGACTATAGAGATCAAGATATGAAATAAATGTATATCAAGATATATGGGTAGATAAACATATATGGCTGAGCACATGTATGAACATACATATCTACACACATTTATAATTTATTCCAATTTCTTTGAAAATTTTGAGGTGGATATTCTGGGAAACCTCAATACCTAGAATTGTTGGGGGGCTATAGGGGAAATGATAAATTGCCTAGCATTGATATGATTGATAGAAATGTAGATTTGAGTTTCTTATCATGAGAAAAAAGTGAGCATCTTCACACAAAAGATCGTGTTTGAAAGCAGAGTGACATAAAAACCTTTCTCCTCAGGGGTTCAGAGGAGAGTCCTAAGAGCTGAGTCCAATAAACCAGCTCCCAAAGTGGGTCACATCAAGACCTCAGAGTCTACATTATTAACTGCTGCTTCAAAGAGTGGGTTGGAAGAGAGCTTTCCTTTTGGGCAGAGATAATTAAAAGAAAAGCTTTGCTACTTGCTAGAGATGACTGGAGGGGAACTATTCTACCTTTACCTTTCTCTGACCTGAAATTTACTGTCTAAGAGTGGAAATCCCTCAGAGCTTAGACAAGACTACAGACCTGGATCAGATTTGTAGATTCCAAGATTAGGGCAACTGCTCTTGATTGACATGACATAATGTTACTTCCTAGACCAGTCAAGGGAGAAGAGCTGGGAAAACTGTGGTCCCAAGGCCAAAATTTATGCTTTGAAGAATGTTACCTAAACCACCTTGGAAACGCAGGAGAAGGACATAGGAGCTGGGAGAGCTATCTGACTCATCAGTAACCTCTGTTTGCCTTAATCCACTGAAGAAGGAAGTGGCAAATGACTCCAATATCTTTACCAAGAAAACCTCATGGACATATGATCCACAGGGTCGTGAAGAATCAAATGTGACTGAAAAACTTGACAGCAACGGCAACAAATTAGAAGGTATACTGGACTTCAAATAAAATGCCTGGTCTTGAGTATTGACTTCTTCCCATGTGACCTTGGTCAGGTCCCTTAATGTCTGAGGATGCTAGTGTAAAATGTTTAAGTTGGACCAGATAATGACTTTTTCCACCTGCTACATTCTATGACTGAGATGCCCTTTCTATGAATCTATTAGTTTCAGAAAAGTCAAAAATTTTGAGGATGGATAAAAGGGCAATAAATATGAGATTTGGAGATCATTGATGACCTTTGGGATAGTAAATGCAACTCATCATTGACAAAGCCAATAGACTCTTAGGCTGTAGTAATTGAGGCACAATGTTCAAGGATAGGGAGATGATGGCATCCCTCTTCTTTCCCTTGGTCAGACCATATCTGAAAGAAGCACTGGGTTCAATTCAGGTTGCTTCATTTTAGGAAGAGGATTAGTGGACTGAAGAGGCAAGATAAGGAAATGATGAAGAAGGAACCTGAGATCCTTTTTATGAAGGCCACATGAAGGATTTTTGACTTAGAGAAGTCCTCATAAAGAACATGACAGTTGTCTTTAAATAGATGAAGGATTTTGATGAACCTTTTGGTCCTGGATTTGTTCTACTTAGTCCCAGAATCCTAGAAGCAGAGGGTGGGAAGCTTCAAGAAGGCAGATTTAGCTTTAAAGTCAGGGGAAAACTGCTGTCAGGGATCCCAAAATAGAATGGGTCCCTACCTAGATGGTAGCTTTCCTTCCTCACCATGGAAGGCTTGAAGTGCAGATGTTGCAAGTGATTCTTATTCCAGGTCCAGTTTAGACCACAGAGTTTCAGAGGTCCCTCCAACACTGAGATTCTAAGATGTCCATTCCCTCCTAGCCAGACCTTTAACTAGGGATAGGCAGAATGAGTAGCTCTTTAGTATGCTAAATGAGAGGATACTTTGGGAGAGAAAATGAAGGCCATGAAAGATCAGAGAATTGTCATGCTCTAAGGGAGAGTGGAAACTGGAGGCATGGCTGCTAGCCTCTGTTTGCTAGGAAAGATCAATGGGTTCATCTAACTTACTTTACAAGAAATGGGGCAGCTAGGTGGGGCAGTGGATAGACCACTGACCTTGCAGTCAGGAGACTGCAGACCTTGACACTTATTAGCTGTTTGACCTTGAGCAAGTCACTTAACTCTGATTGCCTCTCATCCAGGGCCAGCTCCATTCAACCTGATTCCTATCTAGCCATTGGACTCAGATGAGGAGAAAGGGAGGCTGGAGACTTAGCATGCCGCCCCCCCAATCCAATTCACATGCTTGTCATAGCATCACCTCTCTGATGTCGTCATGGTCTTCTTCAAGAATAAAGGATAAACATCACAAGAAATAAGCTGCTTCTAGGTGGAGAAGTTTCCGTTCCTTCCTAGGTTAGCCTGGAGTCCAGCTCAGTCTCAAGCCCGTTTCCCATGGTGAGAGCACCAGAATTCCTCAAGGTTTTTGAAATTGTCATCTTATGGCTAACAATGAAGGATACAGAAACCCATCACTGAATGTTGAGCCCTATTGGACGGTTATACTTCTCTATTTGCTTGAAAGAGGACTAAACTTTGCCTAATATTCTTGGATTCAAAGCAAGCCCAGTGTCTGGGGCTTCTTGAGCCTGGGGGAAAATAGCTGGACTCCCAACCTTCCCGAAAAGTCTTCTTTTCCAACTAAAACCAGGTGAATGGCTATCAGCACCATCTGGTGTTTAATCAGAGAAAGCCTACTTATCAGGGAGGGACTACTTTCATGTGGAAGGATCAGAGGTTTCATAAGAAGGGGTGAGGCATATGAGAAAAGACAGAGAGGTATACAATATGGTCTGGATCAATGCCTAGACGGATGCGGAAAGGAGGGCAAAATGAGTGTCCAGCTTGCATGGAGATGTTTACTGTGGTGGAGATTAGCTCTGCAGTTGAGTTGTAGTGACGGTGTGAAAAGATTTGAATGTAGGCTAAAGAATGTTTTATTTTATATTGTCGATCCATGGGAGCTACCAAGTCTTTGACAAAGGGAAGATTGTTTTCAGACACATATATTTGATGACTTTGACATAAAAATGGATAGAAGGGAGGGTCTGAGGGCAGGAACAAAATATTTAAGAGGATCTTACAAGAGTCAAGAAAACAGGATCTAATGGGGAGACACTGAGCTATTTTTATGGAAAGGGGAATATTAAAGATGAAAAAGAAAATGAGGAAAGGTCTTGGTGTGATTAGGAGGAAAAAGATCATCAGCACAGGTGAAGATAATATCTTTGATAAGAGAAATACAACCTCATCTTCTGAGACATAAGGCAGGAGGAGAGGTTAAGGCAGATAGAGATTTAAAACAATTGAAGAGGAAAGAAGAAACTTATATTAGATGGTCACAAATTTATCAGGAAAACAGGAAGGGAAACTATTTGCTGGAAAAAAAAGGTGATGGAATTAGAAATTAAGGTTTGAGCTTCTCGAGAAGGTGGCATGATGTGAATGAACTATTTGATCTGAAGTAAAAAGATATGGGTTCAAATTTTCACCCCTAGTGTGCTCCCATAGAGCATACTGTCCTCCAAGAGGACATTCTATTGAGTGGATGCAATGTCTACATAGATAAGCAAATACCAAATTATTTGAGAAAATAGGAAAAATCTAATCAGTTGGGGGAAAGGGTAGAGCAATGAGGAAATGCATTTTGAATAGAAAATCTTCAGGTGAGGTGACTGAGTGGTACAGTGGATAGAGTACCAGTCCTGGAGTCAGGAGCACCTGAGTTCAAATCTGACCTCAGATACTTAATAATTACCTAGCTGTGTGGCCTTGGACAAGCCATTTAACCCCATTGCCTTGCAAAAAACTGAAAAAACAAAAAATCTTCAGGCCAAAGTCAGGGCTCCAGGAGGATTTCTGTCCTAGGTTAGAAGGCAGATAGTACAAATGTTCATTGGACTCTTTGCTTCGGCTTCATTTTCCCCTCCTACAGTCCACATTCTACACAATCAAATTCTCAAAGGTATACCCTTAAAACAGGTAAAGTTATAAAAGGCTAGGTTAGGGAGGGCATTTATTCCAGGCCTGAGGGAAAACTTGGGCAAAAAAATGAACAAAACAAAGTAAAAACCATCTCCTTATAATAGAGACAATATTTCTTTAGATCTTGGAGTCCAAAAGTTCATCACTTTTCAGCCCTGACAGTCATCTTTGGGTGGGGGGTAGGGGTGGAGGGGGAGAGTGGTTCAAGTAATTTTTCTGGTTTTTTTTCCCTTTTTTTAAGCAAAGTCTTGGAATTTCAATATTCTTTTCAGTCTTGAAATAACTTTTCATTTTCTGATTCTGTAAATCTGTCCTTTAAAGAACCTGAAATTCACCTAGAATATGCAAAGGAAAATCAATAACCACCAGGCAAGTTTCTGCCACCACCACCCCCTCATACAAGTGTACATCCACAAATATGTCTAACTAGGCAGGGTAATTGGAGCTTTGCTCCCAGGTGTTAAATTCAGAGAGTGCTGATAGAACTTACATTCCAGTAGCATAGGAGCAATAGAGTTTTGCCTGTTTAGTGAGAATAATTAGTTTGTATGTGAAGCTACCAGATGGAGACTGAGACAAACTCCTCCCTCCAATGCTATCCCCAATGTACCAGTCTTGTACCAGTGGCTTGGGGGCTTTAGAGACCATACCCTGAGATCCCATTTCATGCAACTTGGAGGGGGGGAATTGTACTATTTTTACCCTTCATGGATCTACTATAAAACTGCACCCCCTAATAACCACAATTTTATCTCCCTTCCAATTTATCTGGCAGTCCTACAGATTTCTCTAACTCCAAGCATGGGACTTAAGGGATTTATGATAATTTGGGTATCATTATAGTGAAATATTGTCAGCAGCACATCAGGGCACAATATCATATAATGCTCTGGAGGCTTGAACAGGATCCTGGTGAAAAGACAGTTACTGACAATTTTCCAAATCAAGATTTGCTTCTTCACGTAAGAACTCCTCTTTAGGGCAGAGAAGTTCCCTGAAATGTATAACTGAGGTTCAGTGCCATAGCCAGCACTAAGCAGCAGGAAACTACAAACCAAATACTCAAAGTCCTATAGTATGTCTCCAGTGAAGAATCTGGATTTACCCACCAATAATTCTTATCAGTAATTCCCCACGCACAGGAACTGGTGGATTAAGAATCCATATTAAGTTGTCTCAACTTTTCCATAATTCATGAGACCCCCCCCCCCAGTTTTTTCTGTATTTTTAAATTTACAAAGATGAAAGAATACCAACCTTGTAGGTTAAACTAGGAGTCTCAGGTTCATGTTAAACAGTTGCTCTTTATTACAGGGGATAGTTTTGTATACTGTTGATTCTCTTGTTTCTGGGCACCACGGGGAGAGGGCATGTGGAGAGAGACAGGGATAAACCACATTTCATCCTTAACTAAATTAGCTTCTGCTTATGAAGATGTCAGACCCTCATTTTACCCAATAAAACATTTTGGTAGCTTGATGATTTTTTTCCTCCTCGTATTTCTATAAAAATGGAATCATAAACACTGGCAGTTTCAACAACTAGCAGGCTAAAGGCATTTAAAACGTTCCATCTTTCCACCAAACTCAAGACATGGGCATGGTTTTTGTCTTAATCAGAGGGCAAATTGGAAGAATGGGTTCTTTGTTTCAAATCCACTTTCGGCTCCAACAGACCACATTCAAAATAGTGAAATTCTCTGAATGGATTTGGGAGGTTTGGGGGGGAGGGAAAGAAGCCTGTTCGTTTTAATATACCTTCAGAAATATTTTACTCCTTGATGATGACAGCAGCTCTTGCTGACAAGTATTAATACATTATAAACACCCCATCAGAGTTATATAAAAACATGTCAGTTTTCAAGAGAACATCTTTGACAGCAAATTTTCTGATTGTGAAACAGCTGTGCCTCCAGTACAATGCATTAAGTAGTTTATTCCTTTTAGATAGTTAAATGGTGCATGAAATGTTGCTGGCTCAAGGGCTCCAAATCTGGCCTGATTAGCGAACATCTGTTACATTGGAAAAATTCATGTCTCCCCTAATTAGCTGTCAGGCTGATGTACCTCAGCCCTGATGGTGAGGGATCCAGTGCCGTTGAAGTCGTACAGGTTCCTCTCCTCGCCCATCACCTGCCCTTTCAAATCTCGGCCTCCAGTGCGGGGCTGTAATTAGAGCTGGTTGGAAATACAATGGAGCAGGCTATGGTCACTTATCGTCCCATCTGTGCGATATTTTGATTCCCACCAAACTTAAGGGCTGACAGATAAAGTAGTCCCAGCAGCAGTGAGGCGAACAGGTCTCTACCCCTGATAATCTCAGACTCAAGATCTTCATCTGATGAACTCTCAGGCTCCTAAAGTTGATTGAAGGGAAATCAATGGGCATCCTGCCATTTTGTCTCTATTTTCTATTTTATTTTGTGTGTGTGTGTGTGTGTGTGTGTGTGTGTGTGTGTGTGTTTTAACTGAGTAGCTATCCATTGGACCTAGTATATTACAAAGTAGCTTGCCGACAACATGGAATAACACATTTGGCTTTTGACAAAAATGCTACCACAATGGCTAGTCAAATGAGTTGGATTTTTGAAACTGGAATGGAACACCTTGCTTCTCATCCCCTCTGAGAGCCTGTCCTATGGCTACAAGACTTGTCCAATGGAAAGGAGAATTTCCATTACGCTGTGCATAGTGGAATACACAAACTGCAGTTCCAACGAAGCTAAAATGGCAAATAGAAGCTAGTGATGTTTCCATGCTGGTGATTTGCACAATTTGAATTAGGATGTGTGTGTGTGTGTGTGTGTGTGTGTGTGTGTGTGTGTGTGTGTATGTGTGTGTGTGTGTGTGTATATATATATATATATATATATATATACATACATATATATATGAAGGAGGCTGAATGGAATAAGCTTTGGGTTCAAGTTGTCACTTATGGGGACACCAGTGACACCCAAGTAAATGCCTAACACTTTACATGTCCTACCGCAAGCTTTTCTCCCTCTCTATGACTCAGTTTCTAGAGCTGTAAAAAGTAAAGAGAGAGGTTGATGGGAACACGCTTGATCATTAAATCTATGAATCCATGAGTCCATGAATCTGGGCTTCTGGTTCTGATTTGATCCCACAGGTGAATCATAATATCAACCTGCTATTATTTTTCTCATCTGAATGACCAGTAACTAGGATTTGTTTTGAAGTTCTCAACATTTGTGTCAAGATCTCAAGAAAATTCAAACCAGGTACTATCATGACTAAATAGAAATGAGCTCAGATGACTCTGGAAGTTTTAGGGCTACTGTTTCACATGCATCTGTGATGATGAAAGTAGAAACAAGGGGAAAAGATTTGTGTGGTGATCAGTGTTGGGTCAATTCATAGAATCCTTGAATTATAGGTAATCTTAGAGATTTTAGTAGAAGTTCAGAGAAGTGCAATGATTTATCCTAGGTACCAGAGTGGGCTAGAGGCAACATGAGGTCTTAGATCTGGTCTCCTATGCACTACCATGGAAGGAGCACTGACTTTGTAATCCTCAGATCGAACCTGAAATCTGAGCACAATCACTGACTATATGACCATGAGCAACTCATTTAACCCTCCTGGGCCTCAGTTTCTGCTTTCAGAAAATGAAGGGGTTAGACCAAATGCCTTCCAAGCCCCCTTCCAGCTCTGGGTGTCTGATTCTATGCTTCTATAATCCTCAGACATCCTTTCCTTTGTTCTAATCACAGGATTACAGGGTCACAGAACTTGACCTGGAAAGGTAAGCAGAGACATCAAGTCTATTTTGCTGATGTGAAGACTGAAGACCGTAGAGTTGGTGGACTTCATACTAATATTCATTGGGGAGGAGGGGAGGGGAGCACAGCCATGTTCTCCTATTGATATTCATGCCTAGGAGTTCCCAAAAGCCTGAGCAAGAAAAGTGAGTACACAATCTCAGTGGACCACAGTCTCAGTGGCAACCCTCCCTGCCAGGGACATTCCGAGGAGTAAGAGGCACAGAGGATGGATCTGGAGGAGCTAGTGATGTCTACCTTCTCTACCAAGGGGATTCACTTGAGACCAGACTCAGATAATAAAATTATACATGAAATTTGAGCAGAAAATGACTTCAGATATAATCTGGTTCAACTCCACTCCCTTTATTTTACAAAAACTGAAATGCAAATGGAGAATTTATTTATTTGTTTGTATAGATTTACCCACAGTTATGCAGCTTGTTAGTGCTTAGATTAAGACTATGATCTTGCTTTCCTGGCTTCCCATCTAGTCCTCATTCTATTACATTTAAGAGAACTGGGAATCCTTGAAGGATGAGATGGTTCTGTTTCGCTTTCTGACATCCACTAAATATCCAATTAATCAAAGAATCATACAGAACACATTTCAAAGGGAGATTATATTTGTCTCTTGTCAAAAATTCTCTGGAGACTCAAGACAACCCAATTCCCTTAAGGGTTCACTTTCTCTGGAGCAGAATTAGCCCTGTAAAGATCATCCCTGGGAACCATTAGGAATGTTGGAAAATTAATCTGAATTTCCAGATCATTCTTAGGGACTCTGGAAACTTCAGTGATATATTAAAATTCAGGAAGGAGAGTAATAGGTACTTCCTCTTCAGCACGAATCCATTGCCCCACTCCATCCAACACTTACACACACACACACACACACACACACACACAGAGAGAGAGAGAGAGAGAGAGAGAGAGAGAGAGAGAGTCCAATTAGGTGGTGAGTTGCATAACCTATTTTTCAAGTTTGTTTCTAGTTTTGTTGGAAACCAAAAGGACAAAAAACTTCCCACAATTCTATGTTGAATCTCCTCCTACTTACCCTAACTGTTCCTTTTCAGTTTCCTTTGCTGAGATATCATTGTCTTCCACCTACCAAAGCTTTACTTAAAACTCTGTCTGGGATCTTTTTCTCATCTTCTATAGTCTGTTCTTTGTTGACACACTCACTCCCTTGGATTTTGGCAAAACTGAAAATCTATATCCATTTTCCAGATTTTGTTTGTATTTTATTTATGGATTGGAGAAGAGCCAAGAGTCCTGGATTCTAGCCTTGTGACCTTGTGCCCTTTGCCTTCTCTGGGTCTCAATTTCCTCCTCAGTCGTAAAAGAAGATCTCTGAATCCTTCCAAACCTTCTCTGCGGTGCTCATTCTTCATGAAAGGAGAATTAGTTGATATGATAAAGTCAGAATTTGCACTGCATGTCATTGTTTGATCATCTCTCACTCTCAGTTACTCTCCAGCTTCTTTGGAGGCTGCAATGTTTGTTTTCCTTGAAAACAGGTTTATAATATTAATATATTATATATTATAATTAGATATTAATATATAATATAAATAATATTAATTACTTTTAACAAGGATTACTTCATATCCTGTTTCCCTGAATTTGGTTAAATGGTGTTTCTCCATGGTCAATTTTTAAAGGTGTCACCTTTAGATTTGAGAAGCATCGATAACAGTGAAAGGTAAGACATTTACATATATATATATATATATATATATAATATACTTATATATTTACATACAAATTTGGAGACCATTTGAAAAGTAACCAAAGAAATCTTTTCCCTTCCATTTCAATTATAAATAATTTCTCTATAACTAGAAAATGATCCAAAGATTTCACTGGTATCCAAGAAAAGTCAGTAGTCTTACACCTGGTGTCCACAGTCTTTTATATGCCATGGAGCCCTTTGGGAACCCATGAACCCCCACTTAAAATCATGTTTTTAAATTCATAAAATAAAACATAGAATATCACAAAGCAAATCAACTCTATTGGAATACAGTTATCAAAATATTGGAGGGAGGGAGGAAGGAAGGTCACAGATGTCAAGTTGATTATCTCTGACCTAGTAGAAGGTGCCCAAGTATATTGAATTGACTGTCCAGGATTTCTGAAAGGTTATTGACTCAGGAGAATGAAGTGTTTAGGGCAACAATTTCTACTTTTGAAAGAAGCATCCACATTTCTGAGATTTATCAAAATATTAAAAGAATGATAAATAAATGTATGTTTCTTAAGAAATGTTTTTCTTTGTTGCTCATTCTCTCCTACTAAGTGGGCCCAGTGGTTAATTTAGCTAAATAGCTCCTCCACCCAACATCCCCTTTCTTCTTTATTATTTATTATAGGGATGGCTCTTTGCAGAGGGTTGTGGGGGAGGATATATTTGGAAATAAAGGAGATGCAAAAACAAAAGACATCAGTGACATAAAAGAATATATTTTCTTTAGTTGCTTTTTTAATTCTGAAGATGAAGAGATTTTGTTTGGAAAATAGCATTTCTAAAATGTGCTAACAATTGTTTTTAGATAAAGTCTGCTTGCTTGAGGATGAGAAAACCTTAGGTCTTTAACTGACCCTGAAAGCCATCTAGTTTAATCTCTTAATTTTACAAATGAGGAAATTGAGGCTGAGAGCAGTGAAGTGATTTACCTAGGGTCATAAGACTCAGCTAAGTAAAGCATAAAAGTAGTGATGTTGCCTTTCAGTAGAAATGATAGTGATTGAATTAATGTTGCCAGAGCACAAAACTAAAAGAGAAAGAACAGGGGTATGAGATGTCAGGAAGATGTCAGGAAGATGGTAAGAGGGATCAGATAGATGTCGTGAGATGGGCTACATTTAAAAAATCTTTTACTCCTGATTCATTCCTTAGGCCTATGCAGCATGACTACTGGCCTGGTGGAAACTCCAAAAGCTGTTGTCTAGGGGACTGGTTTTTAAACTTAGAGGTGTCCTTTTTTTTAAATGGAGAATATGAAGCTGTTACAGGAAAACAGTTAGCTATTTTTGGAAACTACAGCTCCTACCAGGAATTATTTCAATAGCTCTTTGTTAGAAATTTATGAAATTATTTCATCCCAATTTTCAAATTTCACTGGCATAAGAAAATGACAGAAATTTGGGGATTAGAAACAATCACTCATCACTTTCATGGACTGTGTAATGGCCATTTTAAATAAATCCAAAGAACTGACTTCCCAGATAGCAATGGGTCAAATTCCTTCCCCTCTTATGTTTTTGTCAAAGTGTTACAGGACTAGACTAAATAATCTCTTCAAATCTTTTCCAGCTCTAAGAGTTTAAGAGTTCATAATAAAACTTTGCATCTAAGGCAAATACCACATCTCTGTGCCTAACAATAATAATAGCATTTATCTATTTTTGTTGCTTTTTCTGGCATGTTCAACTATCAGCTCCTCCCCATCCCCCGGTAGGGTAGATGGATACTAGAGAGGTTTGTCATTCCCCTCTCCAACTCATTTTACATATGCAAAACCTAAAGCAAACAGGATTAAGTGATTTAGCCAGGATCACACTTCAAGTTCATGTCTGAGGTAACATTTGAACTCAGGAAAAGGACTTTCCTGATTCCAGATCAACTTTGTCCACTGTGGCACCTAATTACCCCAGACAGCTACTTTATTTTTACTGTGCCTTAAATTTTGCAATTTTATCCACTATTACATCTGAACCTCACTATAACCTTGGATAGTAGTATCTAAAGAGGGAGGAAACTGAGGCACTGGGAGGAAAAGAGACTGTGTTTTTGATTACATGGCATAAGGACAGCATTAGTTTCTGAACTTGGAGTCAGTCCTCTTTGCTCACCAGAAACATGGCCATCTACCATACTCAGTCACAGTTCTATTTAATTGATAAGGGTCACTGCACCTGTGCTAGAAACTGAGTACTGGAACAGTGCCCTTGCAATGTACTTGATGACGTGCCTAAAATATATATCAGGGGATTTCATCCAAGGTATTGTCACATTTTCTTTTTTTTTTTTAGGTTTTTGCAAGGCAAATGGGGGTTAAGTGACTTGCCCAAGGCCACACAGCTAGGTCATTATTAAGTGTCTGAGGCTGGATTTGAACTCAGGGACTCCTGACTCCAGGGCTGGTGCTCTATCCACTGCATCACCTAGCTGCCCCAGGGGAAATGCACATTTTCTAGAAGGGAGTCATAGAAGAGTGGAAAGAGTGAAGAATTTGGATTCTACACATACTTTGAAATCCTAGCTCTGATATCATGGGAATATATGATCTTGAGCAACTCACTTTAACTTCCTCAGTTTCCTCATCTGTAAAATGAAAATAATAACTCTTGCCCCTACTTTATAAGCAAACTTCATCGATTGTAATGAGGAAAATCCTAAGTTGATAGCAAAAAGCTATAAAAGTGAGCGTTTTGAGATATTTGCTAAATAAAATCTGTCATTAATAAAGAACACTATAATAAATGTTTACTCTACAGTATACTAGCAACCAATTAAGCAATAATAATTGCTTTCAGATGTACCACTCCACAGTTGAGGGAAAAATAGACTTGCAGGTCATTTCATTTATAGACATCAATCAAGGGGATTTTATCCATCCACAGTAAGGTGGAGTGTGGACTAACCTTACTGTAAAAAATGATTATTTCCTCTTCATTTAGAGGCAGGTGGATGACACAGTAGAGAGTCCTGAGTCTGGAGTCAGGAACTCTTGAGTTCAAATCCAAGATCTGACACTTGAAAGCTATCGGACCCTGGGAAAACCACCTAATCTCTCTCTGCTTCAGTTTCTTCATCTGTAAAGGATGATAGCAGTATCCATTTTCCAGTGTTGCTGGGAAGATTCAATGAGATAAGAGTTGTAATGATTAGCCTAGTGTCTGACACATAGTAGGTGCTATGAAATTTTAGCTTTGTGGGATTGTAGCTTTAGATCTGGGAGGAATCTTAGAGGGACTTATATGTGAGGAAATTGAGACCCAGAGAAAAGTGATGTGTACCAGGTCATGTGGGTAGTAAGTGGCAAAGTCAAGATTAGAACACAGGTCCATGGATTTCAAATCTAGAACTTTTTCTATGGGACCACACTGTCTTCATTTAAGGTCACTTCACATACTTTTTTTTCAGTATTTGATAAGCTATTCAGCAAGATGTTAAACAGTGGAAAGAGTACTTGCCCAATAGTCATAGAGTCTGGGTAGAAATTCTGCCATATTTAACTCTAACATATCATTTAATCTTTTGCAACTTCACTATTCCCATCTGTAAAATGGGAAGGTATGAACTTCATGTCTTTTGAGATTGTAACTCAATATGGTGCCTTTTGGGGGGGTTGGGGTATGCAATATGCCAAAGATCAATGGCACCCTGGTGCCTGGAGGCACAAGAGTCAACCTTCTTCCAAGTCTGTATGTAGCACCCAAACTTGGAAGACAAATCACTGCAGAACCATTTGTTCTACCTTCCTCTTTGTGCTTGTCATACCATAAAAGAGAAACCAAATTTAGCATTCCTTTGGACAAATATCACACATCTGTGGAATCATCATTTTCTTCCACAGGATACAATATGACACAGATCAGCTCTACTAAGAGAATTTTTCTATGGAACTTTGCCCCTCTCAATTCAGCACCACAACCAGCAACTTGCTGATAGGAAACCATTCCTCTGGATAGTGCCATCATCTCTTTGTTTCCTTAACACTTAAGAGTGCCTGCACACAGTTGGTACCTATTGGATACAGTATGCACCTATTGGATGCTTTTTTAATGAACTTGTTGATTTTAGGTCAGAGCAAGAACATTAATGACAACAAAGGGAAACTTCCTTGGACCTTACATTTTTTCCCTCATGTTTTGGTTTTCTGTGAATGTAAATGTGAGGGGTTACCCAAAGGTGTTCTTGACTTTGTCACTAGAGCTAAGCTACAATAGAGACTGGAAAAACACCCTTAGCAAGGGATAGTAGGGGAAACAATTCCACGCACTGACAATAATTAAGCACGTGTTAGACCCTGGACTAGACGTTTGGCATGGAAAAACAGCAAAAGTACCAATCCCTATCTGCAAGGATATTGTACTTGGTTGGGGGGAGGAGATAGGAGAGGGATCCAACATGTACAAAACTAAGCAAAAGCGAAGTATATCTAAGGGAGGAGGAAAGGAAACAAGCAGCTACTGAGCACCTACGATATGTGCCAGGTCCACATGTAGACAGTCAGACAGAGGCAGAAAGAAAGAAAGAGAAAGAGGGACAGAGATGGCATTATTAATGGAAGAGGAGAATACAATAGAGATGCAGCCAAGTCTTTTAAACTTCAAAAGAACGTCAAGGACTCTATGAGGCAGAGGTAAGATGGAATGGGAATGCCAAGCATGAAGGAGTAATAATGCAAAACTATGGAGGCAGGAGAGGCAATATCATGTGTGAGGACAGGTAAAAGGTGAGTTTGAGTGGAACAAAGCTAGGGTGAGAGAGTAACATGAAACAATACAGATGGGAGGCCAATCACATGCCAGACTGGGGAATTGATGGGTTTTTTTTTTCCTGGAGGCAATAGAGAGAAGGATCAGAGAAGAAGATCCCAGTATTCAAGTAATGATTTAGACAGGGATTAAAAGAATCCAGCTTTCTTTTAGTAGATATATTAATCAGTTTTATTTGAACAAGAAATTAATCCTATAATGCAAAACTACAAGCACTGAATAATTTTGAGTAATTACATTTGCCAATTCATAATGAGACCTAGATAAAGTGCTAGAAGGGATCTTAGAGGTGAAGTAGTCTAATGCATCATTTACAGATGAGGAAACTGAGGTCCAGAGAAAAGCAATGGTTTGCTCAGAGTCACAAAGATGACATGACAGAGGAAGGATTCAAATTCAATCCCCTTGACCCAAAAGCCAGCCCTGTCTCCACTGTATCACCTATAGGGATTAATCACATATCTCTTAAGGGGATGAAACTCTAAACTCCTTTTCTTGAAATGGTATGGCAGCATGGTATCATGGGTAGAACACTAGTTTTGGAGTTAGAGAATGAATGACTAAAAGCGAATAAATGAATTCTATTGTAAGAATACAATGCACGCAGGTGAGTAGTCATGATGGAAGAATGTTTTGGCTTGGGAAAAAAATAGTGATGGTGAATGAGACAAAAAGACAGTCTTCTGAATGCTCTTTCTAGAAGTATCTGAGCTCACATCCTACCTCTGACACACATTGGCAGGATGGCCTTGGAAAAATCTCTTAAGATTTCAGTTCCTCAGGCAAGTTATAGACTTATTGCCCATCTATTTCTGTGGAGGGAGTTTGTACAAGGAGATGAAATCATAGGTGTGGACTAAAATAATTGCTCTCAATATTAAGTATTTGAACCTGCCCATTTAGTCATAATTTCTTTTATTTAATTCATCAAATGCACTAAATAGTGACCATAGGCATTGAGGTAGATTTAGATAGAATGCTTCTACCAAAGAATTTTCAATTTAACATGGTTACTCTCTAAGTCTTCTCTGTGGTCATCTGACATGTACATCAGGTGCCATCTCTGATTTTTAGATTTGCAATTAAGAATGTGGATATATAGTCCTTAAATTACCAAGTCATCCTGGGGAGGAAATCAAACTTGGTGAAGAGACTAAGCTGAGACAATTCCTCCAAAATCATTAATCTGGAAGCCCAGTTAGACAGAACCAACCCCCAGGTTGTCAGGAATTTCAACATTAGATTCTGATTCTTTTTCCTCTAGGATCTCACCCATAGACATCTCCCTCTCCATTCATTGATAAGCAAATTCTACTCAAAGTCTTATACATCAATTATCTATTCCATACGTGGAAGTTAGAGTCAAGTATCTCCATTCTGTCTGGGTGTAGAGGCAAGGTGGGAATGAAGACCCATTTACCCTGAAACCAGTTTCCCCTGAGCTAGATCTGTGAAGGCATTTGCAGTTCCATCTGATTCCCAAAGGATTTCATAAGAGGTAGCTCTTTGGATGTCTCCCTATGATAACAACACCAACACCAACCCAATAACTGAGCCTGAGGCAGAATCCCAGCACTGCCTGCTGCTTAACTGTGTCTGACACTAGTCTCCACCATGATTTACATTTGAAAGCATCAGATCAATATTTGAAGGGCTGTTTTTCTTTAATATCAACTTACTTCCATTTTTTTTGAAATAGAAAGTTATTTCCCAACACAGAGATCACCTAAACACTACATGAAAAAGTTGGTGGCAGCAAAGTGGGGCAAGGGGGGCCGATGCAAAAAAAATGAATGTAAATTTTGTGTTGACATAATCCAGGTTAAGTCCCCCAAAGAAAAATCCTTACTTTTGTCAAATGAGAGGCTATTTTATCACTCAGAGAATGTCACATCAATTGTGAAGCCATCAGCCTCAAGGCTGGCTGGTGATTGCTTCATATTTACTGGGAGTCCAGCCTTGGAGATGGCACTTTCCGCAGTCTTTGGACGGACTCGTGTGTGCGGGTGACATTTAAAGTGTTGATTTTTCCAGCACTTATGTTAATTGTCGTAATTTTCCTGATGAACCACCATTCTGGTTCCCTGATGCAGCCAAGATAGTTTTACATTTTCTATGCAGGGCCTCTTTGCCATTTGGTCTGTGTAGTGTCAGCCTCGAGTGCTACTGAAAGCAGACAAAATTGCAAGCAAATTGCATCAGATTGCCAACATTGTGAAAAGGTAAATTGCTTGCAAATCTATTTAAACCACTGCCCTATTTTCATCAGCTTCAGTACTTGGTATTCATGATTGCTTAATTGGGGACCTTTCCTATTGTGCTGGGCTTTATGGTGTAATGGAAAGCGATCTTTACCAAACCAATTACCCTTTTTTTCTCAGCACTACATTATTGCTGTGATTGCAACTGCCAGTCCTTTGTAAATGAACTTTCTGATTTCAATGATGTTTTTAAAATGTAAGATAGAAAAAAGTGGCATTCATATTGTGTGATGTTCTATTTTGAAGCCTTTTTGTACTCTCCATTGTCTGGGAGAATGGACTGAAGGGTTACGCAGTACCTACAAATATCCGTGTAACTATTATTAATATTATTATAATGTCTTCCTTTGTGCAGCAGCTCAATTAGGAAAGGATAGGAGAAATATTTTGTCACCTTGTCAAGTACACAGGAAGTGCTGTTGACGCTTCTCTTTTTTTTTTTGACACGTACATTATCTCGAGTAATAAGATGAGATTCTTTCTTAAGGAGTGGAGAAGAAGATGCGAAATCAATTTAAATACACCACCCCCTGCTCGTTGTGTATTTACCCAAAAAATAAAGATAAAAATATTTAGAATTGGCATGAAATGCTAGTTTGCAATCAGTAGTTGCAAGCAAGGGAAGAAACACAACCAAGCGGAATTTCCTCTTGCTCATGACCTAGGTACCGCACCGTTTGGAACCGTGAGGGTGCCATATGTCAAAAGGTAGGCTACATTGTATCAACACACTGTAGCAGCAGCACGCTACATTGTATCGGCACACGGTGGCAGATACAATGCAGTCTGAATGGGACTAGCATTCACTCCCCATTTTTCGAGCTAATTTGAGAAATTCCCTCCCTCAATTACGGTTCTTGGTTATCCTCAAAAAGGGTCTGTCACCACAGTGAGTTATGTTTATGTATTTATTTATTTATGTGATTTAGGAAATCATATCGTTCCTCGGAGTGTCAGAGCAGAAAGGAATCTGCCCCTTATTTAGTCATTCCCTAATCCAGTGAGTGGAAATGGAGGTTGGATTTACCCCCTACTGTTCCCATTTCTGGGGGGGGGGGGATTCTGAAGTGATTTCTTTCTTCTCTCTCTTCTCCATTTGAATTAAGAAGAGAAGCAGAGTACTGACCCAGTAGTTACATTATAAGGTCATCAAGGATTTCCTTATGTAATGTCCTTTTTATAGTTATTTATAGTTATGCCTCAGTCTTTGAAAGCATGGGAATGAGTTTCCTAGAGGCTGCTTCTGAGTGCCACTGACAACCAGTCTTCTTTAAGTTGGTGATCTAGTTCATTTGTGGCAGATGGGGCATTTTGAACCCTCTCACACAATGACAGAGCTCATTTGACATTTCCAATGACTTTGAATTTAGTCATGGAGCTGTAGACAGGAATGGTAAGATAGAAAGAGTCATTCTAATGTTTATCTTTGTGATAGGCTTTGATTTCATAGAAAATTAGAGGATGATGGGAAGCTACAATGAAACACAGAAATCCTTCTAAAATTCTATCTCAAGATCTGACTGGTCAGTGCCTTTGTTTCCAGTGATTCTGCGATCATCTTGATGTCTATGTTCTCTCCAACAATATAGATTGTAATCCATTCCTGTCTATCCTATGATTTTTCTTTGTTTTGATGATTATCATAAAACTCAGGGATAATGTGATGTCAAATATAGAGCACTGGCTTTTCAAACAATTGGAAATGGATTCAAATTCCTCAACAGACACTTTCAGCAAGTCATTTCACTACTCTGTGTCTCAGTTTTTTCATCTATAAAATGAATGATTTTATCTTGATGGTTTCAAAAGTTTTTTAAGCTCTAAATCTATGATATATGTAGCCTGTGATATAGGATCCAAGAATTCATCAAGAAGCTTCCACTCCATTGGGAGTGAACTTCTTTCTGATAAGCAAATCTAGTTCTTAGGCAGCAGAATCAGTCTATTGGCAGAACTACAGGAGCAACTTTTCTGCAATTGGAAGAAACTTCCAGTTTCCTTTATTTTGATTTAGTCAGTGCGAATTCAGTTACTTCTGCACCGCCATGAGAACTCAAAGTGTACATGCTAGGGGTAAAAGGGAAAGTACTTTGAGGGGAAGAAAAGAATTTTCAGTTTCCATGCTGGGTAGAGAGTCTGTATGACAAAATCCCACTTAGCATAATTGACAGAAGTCATGATATTTGTTCAATTTAATTCAAGCCAACAAATACTTATTAAGCAATCAATAAATCTTTGTAAAGCACCTGGCCACTTTAAAATACTAGGAATGTAAAAAGAGACAAAAGATAATTCCTGCCATCAAGAGTCCATACTCTAATGGAGGAGATAGCACACTAACCCATATATACAAAGCAAACCCTATACTGGATAAAAATGGGGAAATAATCACCTGAAGGAAGATCCTAGAATTGAAAGGGGTTGGGAAAGCAGCCATTTTGTTCAAAGTAGTAAAAAGTCAATGACTCAGTGAAAAAAAAAAATGATCCTGCCCTCAAGGATCTCATATTCTCTTATATTGATAAAAGATTTATCTACAGTCCTTTAAGGATCACAATGAACAATAAACAGACATTAGCTAATATGATACAGAATTATTTGCAGAAGGACTGCACCCTCCTTACTTTTCTCAGTGATTTATGCAGAACACAGGCTGAAATCCACATTCAACAATTTCTAAAGACATTTCTTCATAAAACACTGGGCTAGGAAACGAAGATGAAAGCCAATAAAGCTTTGCCTTCAGAAACATTATATGTCGATAGTGGCAAGAAGATATCTGCATATCTCTAAAAGATTTGTGGAAGAAGTAAACTTGAGTGGCCTGAATGATGCAAGGTAAGCAATGGGCTGGGAATCCCTCCTAGCTGGTCCAATTCCTAGTACTATATTTGAGAGGTTTATGAGAGACAGTGAGGTAGAGCATTTTTTCCTGACTATATGATCGTAGACAGGTCATGTCCCTCTTAAAATCTGAATTTCCTTAGCTACAAAATGGGAATAGTACTAGAATGTTGGTATTTGTCTCCCAGGATTGTTTTCTTCTCTTTCAAAGGCTTGGCTACTCCAGTACCTTTTCTTACAGCTCCATGTAGCATGTAAGCATCTGAATATCTAGATGGCCATTGAACAAGTCCTCCAGAAGTAGTTAGTCTAGAACTTCTCCAAATTAAGACACAAGGACTGAGCTTGGAGATGATTTCTCTTCCAGTTGCTGTCACTTGACATGTTCCTGGAGTTATAATCCCATGTTTCAGAGGCATATTCCAGAGCAGCTGGGGGTCCTGATCTCTCCATACTCCCCATGCATAAGTGTGGGGTTCTTAGGGAAGCTTGCTCAAACTGGAGCCGGGTGCAGCTACAATTCATGCTGTGCTTGTTTTTCGGAAGCCTTGCTTTGGAAAGGAGAGCCTTGTGAACACTGTGGGTAACAAATGTACAGGTTTGCAGGTGTGGAGAAGAACAGATCAATCTCCACCCTACCCCCTCATCCCTTTTTGAGTAATGTTTCTTAGGATTTGCTTATGGAATAGCTGCTTTTCAGTCCCATACTATATCCTTGGAATGAGAATGATGACCAAATCTACAGACTCATGATTTCCATGGTCTAATTATGGGGAAGTTGCAGATAAAGAGCAGCATCATGGAGCAAATTGACCAATCATGTGGTGAGGATAAGGGAGAACAGATCAACAGTTTAGATGTTTCACTGGTACCTAGGAAAGTGAAAGACCCAAAGGATGAGCCCAAGCTCTGGGATGCATTGTCTGGGATTTATGGAAAGACAAGAGCAAAGCAGGATGAGAAGACATGAAGGGCTTTATTCATTCAATAAACATTACTAAATATCTACTATATATAGGTCAGCTAGGTCATGGGGACACAAAGTCTAATTAAGCACCTAATGTGTACCTACCTTATAGGCAATGTGCTAGGTACTGGAGATTCAAAGACAAAAAGGTAGAACAAACCCTGTCCTGAGAACTTATATTCTAATGGGAAGGGAGGGGAACACACATAAGGGAGTAAACACTATGTATGTGTGAAATAAAAAGAGTAATTTCAGTGAAAGGAGGTTGAAATATACTTAACTAAGCAGATAAAGAAAGACTTCATGTAGGAGGTGACACTCAAGCTGTGCCTCAATGGGACCTTGAGGTCTAAGAAGCCAAGATATCAAGGAAGAGAGTTCTAAGCACAGGCTGGTGATCTGTGCCAGTAGGAAGGGCTATAAAACCTCTGAATAAACTACAGTTCCCCATGAAGAATGGAGTGGATGGAACAGATTCTTCCTCTGAATTCCTAAGTGAGGATATGAATCCAATGTAGGAAACTATAGACCCACTCTTTAAGGGATTGGGGCCTATCCATGTGAGGTTTGTCTTTAGTTCTCAAAGAAGACCTTGACATCAGGACAGTGATGTCATTACAAGCACATGAACTGGATTTAGGTAAGGGGATGCTGTGCTAAGTCACCAGACTCAATTTCTCCTTCAGAATCACCTGGGTCTAGTGGCCAGTTATGAATCAGGATGACTGGAGATGAACCTAGATGTGAGACAATCAGGGTTAAATGACTTGCCCAAGGTCACACAACTAGTAAGTAGCAAATGCCTGAAGTTGGAGTCAAACTCCTATTCTTCTGACTCCAAGAACAGTGTTGTATCCACCACACCACCTACTTGCCTATCCATAGGAGGCTTGGCAAACCCACTTCTGAGCATGTGAATGGAAGAGACCTATCCCTCCACTTCAGATCATGTACAGATATTCCCCCGACTGTTTCCTGCTTGCTATGTGATAATTTAAAAATCCTTTTACCTTTCTGCTAAGCTGGAACTGAGTATGCCAACAAAAGCCGAATAAGCAGCTAGAGAGAAAGAGACCAGGCTGCAATCTTCTGGGATACAAAAAACATTGAAAGAATCACCAGAAGTTCAGCAGATGGAATCAGTAGCAGAATCTTCTGGTCTCTGCAAGAGGAAAGGCTGATGAGAAACCAGCCCCAGGAGTGATGTGCTCACCATGAAGTGACTCAGTAGTCAAGAGTAGGACCTTTAAGTAAAGAGATTCACTTGCCTATTAGCTATGGCACTCACAAGCCTCTGAAAAGAGGGCCATGAAATTTCTGCCTTGAGTTGGGGAAGAGAGGAATGGTTTTACCATAACTTTCATTTGAGGGTACTCTCCATGGGGATTATGTGCCCCTAATTTAGGGGGTGCTTTGTGCTTCTGGCCTTACTATACCTCTTCGGTCAATATCATCAAAGCAAATTGTTGTCAATTTATTCATTGAAATAGAAAAGATAGCAATTGTTTATATTGTCAAAGACCTCAATGACGGGGGCTCATGAGCAATAGAATTAGAGACTCCAAGTTATTCAGAATTACCTGAATCCAAGGCATGAGAGTATTCATTGCCATTGCCCTCTGGAGTCCAACCTTCCGGTGCATGCATGAACTGAGAGAATGAGCTCACCTAACCAAGGATCTGGCAGCAGTGTCCAAACCTCTTGCTTAATCTGAGGTATCAGTTTCAGATATTTACTTGATTACATAATCCTCTTTATTTTGTAAGACAATGTGTTGCTCTACCAAAAGAGATTTAAAATTTTTCTTTAATGTATTTTCGATACATCAAATATGATTTGATTTCCCATTCATGTTGTATAAAGTTAGGTGTTAAGTGAGTTTTCCCTTGTTTGAGTCACACTCATTGGGAAGTGAGCATTGCATTGGAGGCCTGTTGGTGCTTTTCTATTCAAAGACTTACCTGTACCTCCTAACAGAGGCATAACCAGTGGGATTGTTTGCTTATTTGTTAGCTTGCTTTGTATCAGTTGCAGGGAGATTTGTAAAATGCTTCTCCCTAGCAAGAGACAAAAACATTCTGCAATGAATTAAACTTTTTAAAATGTTATTTTATTTTTTAAATTGCATGCAAAGAGAGTTTTCAACATTCATCTTTTTGTGAGCTTTTGAACTCCATATTTTTCACCCTCTTTCCCTTACCTCCCTTTCTTTTCTTTTTCCCATGAAAGTAATATGATAAAAAAAATAAACTTTTTTCATCGAAGGGACTTGGAGATAGAAAGTCAGACATCATCTCCAAGGACAAGGCACCCATAAATATAGGGGGACTGGTTCATAAGAAGAATATGATAGGGGAAGAGGGAGGAGTTGCCTCTATCATAGCAGGGGGGGAGGAAGTACTAGTCTTCTGGGACCTTCCTAATTTAACTACTGATTCCTTCTGACTAGACACTAAGTTTAGTTGTATCTATGCTCCTGAAGGAGAGGAAATACAATTGTTTTATTTACATTGGTTCATTTCCATTTTAGTAGCTTGAGGCAGAGCCCTTATCAACCTGCCTTAGTTTTGGCTCTCCCCCCTTACAACCAGTAGCCTTCATCTGCAAGGCACCTGATGAGAGTTAGAGGCACCATCTGTGGCAGGGAAATGGAGCTCATCCACCTGACCTCTCCTGATTATTGAAATCAAGAATTCACCTCATAGACACAGTGCTTATGAGTCTAAAATGTTGAGTCATATAAAAAATGGAAGAAACCTACCAAGATGACCTTTTCTAATCTTCTCTTCCTTTATGTGAAAGAGTAATATGTGAAAATTCAGCATACAACATAATCTAACACAATCCCTAATTTAATTTTCATACTGACAAACATTTATTAAGCCTCTAATATATACATGGTATTGGAGATACAAGATGATTTAAAAGAAAAATAGAGATCCTGGCTCCCATTTACAGTCTTATGGAGTAAATGAAACACTTATACACATAACCACCATACAGGTTCGAATATGGAGTGGAGTGAAAAGAAGTTTAAAAAGTCTGTTTTGCAAATCCAATTTGAGAAAAACATAGCTAAACCAATTATCTGAAAAAGACCTTGAGCTTTCACAGGACTGCAATAGGATTATATAATATTTACAAGTCTCTCAAAAGAATTATTTCTCTCATCCTAATCAGAATTATAAAAAGCAAATTCAAAAGGAAAAATTCAAAAGTAGTCCTCTAAAAGGTTTTTGATATTTGGAATAATTAATATATGGGGCTCCTCCACTCCAGGCAGTTATAGCTTTAGTTTGACTCTTTTTGTTATCCAGAAACTCTCCATAAAATTCATTTAATTATCACTTAAGCAAAAATAATGCATTGTGGTATCTATTGAGAAAGAGAAAAGTATAGATGGACATTGTCTTTGTGCTGGAGGTACTTCCATACTGCTCTGGATGATAAAAATAAAATTCTCTCTACCCTGAGATTTGACACAAATATTTTATGTCAAAATCAAGGATGATAAGCAATGGGCTATGGAAAGTGGCCTAGGGCAGTTAGCTCCCTATGGCAAAGCTACAGGAGGGTTTCAAACTCTCCTTGAAATGATGAAGCTTCCATGGGCTTGGGTTATGTTAGTAAGAAGTCTGCTACTAATACTAATAGCATAATCACAATAATAAGGGATCAGTTTCCATGATTTAGACCTGGTCAATCTAAACCTAGAAAGCTGTGCTTAAGAATGAATGAAAAGTTAGAAGGGGGACATTGAATAATTCCAAAATCACAGATTAAGACTTGGAAGGGCGCAGCTAGGTGGCGTAGTGGATAAAGCACCAGCCCTAAAGTCAGGAGTACCTGGGTTCAAATCTGATCTCAGACACTTAATAATTACCTAGCTGTGTGGCTTTGGGCAAGCCACTTAACCCCATTTGCCTTGCAAAAACCTAAAAAAAAAACAAAAAAGACTTGGAAGGGACTCCAGATATCAACTAATCCAATCCAATCATTTTTCAGAAGAGGAAATTGAAGCCCAGAGAGATTACTTAATTTGTCCAAATTTGTCATACATAATAATGGAGGCAGAATTTGAAGCCAGATTCTCTGCTTTCTTTTCATTTCACCATACACCATAGTGTTTCTCTACATTTACAATCAAACTTAGTTTGCACTTTCTTTGAACCTTTTCCTAATTTTCCACAGTTGCAAATGACTCTATAGTGTGCTAGGCTTCATGAGTGAGCAAATCAGTGCAAACTGACTCTCATTGAGCTATCACATCATTCACCAGGAAACCCAGGGCTAAGCAACTCGTCCTCCACATCCCAGAACCTACCACTTTCAACCCCTTGAGGAGGGAACAGTAATTAAATCAATATTACCATTCTTCTGATGTTACTAGAAGGGAAAAAAACAATAGACTCTTCTTTGGATGCCTTCACAATCCCCATGATATCCAGACTAAAACTCGATTACTTGGCCACAACTCCCCATACGAGCTATCGCCCTCCAATAGAAGAGAAACTTTTGGAGGACAAAGACTATGTCATTGTGTTTTCAGGCCAATGTCTGGGACAGAGTGAATAAGTGATACATATTTTTCTATGTATTTATTCTTTAAAATAAGAAAATAGAGGCACCAAGAAGTCAGAAAAGAATACCCAGGGTAAGCTGATACAGGGGACTGAGACTCCATAACCTTTGCATTCCTCATTCCTTTCTTCAAACACTGGCTCTTCCTTGATAATTTAGTAGAAACCTTCAAAGCCCTGGTATTTTACTGAGTGGTTCAAAATGACATTTGCCTTTCTGGTATACCTGCAGACTCGCCCACTTCATTTCTGAGGCTGACAGCCTGCCTGCCAGCAGCAATTTTTTCCATAATATGGTTGTGGGTTGGGAAATAGTTGGGATGGGGGGAGGGGATGAGGACTTCTGGGATTATTTCCCTTAATGGAATTACTATTCAGCAAAGGAGGTGCTTTACCTAGGAAGATCTTTCTCATTCCAAGTGGGCAATTCAAAACACTCCCATTTGCCCAACTAAGTATATTTTTTAGATGACAGGAGATGAATGAGATGGGCAGGTTATGGTTATTCAGGGCACTCATCATCATGCATAGCATCAACATTGGTGTAACCTTTAAAATATAACCTTTAAAAAGTAGGAGAGTTAACAGGACCATGGCCAAGATCAAAATGAGTCTGCTAATCATGCTAGAAGTCCCAGAATCCCCTTCCCCAGAGAAAGGTTCCATATTTCTACTTTGATCCATGTCACATCCAGTCTCTGAATGACACCATTTCAGAATTTCAAAGTCATAGGGCACTTAGTCAAAACCTCCCTGATCAAGAAGGCCCCCCAACATCCCCAAGTAAGCAATCATCCAGCTCTTGTTTGAAGTTCTCAGCGGGGTAAAGCCAACTACCTCCCATAGCACAGCATTCCATTCTGGGAAAGGATCTCAGTGCAAAGAGGGTTTTTGATTTTTTCCCCCTTTTTACCAAATTTAATCTATCTCTTTGCAACTTCTTCCCTGGAACCAAGCAAAACACATCTGTTCCTTCCTATGTGATAGCCCTTCAAGTAACATAGGGTTCATGTTCATGTTCACCTAAATTTCCTACTATTCATCCTGGCTGCTCTCTGAATACTTTTTGAGTTTTTGAGTCCCTACCTAAAATATGGTGCTTGTAGCTAAAAAGGGGATGTCTGACGAGGTCTATCACAGAATACCTCACCAAGACTATACCTCTTAATAGCATAAGAAAGAATTTTAGGATTTTATTGTCAGCCATATCACCCCGATGTCTCAAATTGTAGTTCACCAAAACTCCTGTATATTTTTAAACAGACTTCATTTCACCAATTCCCATTTTGAACTTTTTGAAATTGGATTTTTTTAAATCTGTAAATAGATTTTATCACTATTAAACGAATAAGTTGCAAGGAAGGTGTCAATACACTCTGGAACCATCACAATAACCATGAAAGCATGCTTGGGCCATTATTATTACCCCAGCACACTGGTTGCTTCAAGGCAAACTTTCGACATCACCAACAATATTATAAAAATCTGTGTAGAGTAGACAACAGCTCATTTAAAATAATAACAAACATGGAGGGATACTTTATTTTATTTTTTTAGGGGTTTTTGGTAAGGCAAACGGGGTTAAGTGGCTTGCCCAAGGCCACACAGCTAGGTAATTATTAAGTGTCTGAGACCGGATTTGAACCCAGGTACTCCTGACTCCAGGGCCGGTACTTTATCCACTATGCCCCCTAGCCGCCCCCCCCTTTTTTTGAGGATATTTTATTTGATAAGTTACCTTTTTCTCTTACCAAAATGTACAAAAAAGAAAGAATAACAGTAGGACAGCTAGGTGCTACAGAGTGCTTTGGAGTCACTAAGTATTGAGTTCAAATTCAACCTTGATCCGACCCTGGGCAAGGTACTTAACCACTACCTGCCTCAAATTCCCCATATGTAAAATGAGAATAATAGTATCACCTACATGCCTAGATTATTGTGAGGATTAAATGAAATAATATTTAACACAGTATCTGATGTGTAGTAAGTATAATAAAAATATTAAATTATTATTTTTATTACTATTTGACATTGATATACCACTTTAAGGTTCAAAGAGAACTTTATATACAATTATCTCAATTGATTCTACTAACAATTTTGTTTGATAGATAGGGGGTATTTTTATCTTCATTTTACAAATGAGGAAACTGAGGTGAAGTGACTAACTTAGGGTCCCAGTACTAGTCAATTACAGAGGCAGAAGTGGAATGAAACTTCCTGGTTCCACGTTCAACCTTCTTTCAACAAAGTTAGGGTCTCAGGTACCTAATTCTAAATCTGGTCCTCGCTTCATATTATACCTCATTGCCTCTCCTGGATAGATTGGACAAATAAGTTTATGACTGTGCTTTTTGAGAGGGATAGGGTTAGTTCAGAGGTATTTTATTTGGAAAAAAATTATTCCTGTAGCACACAAAATGACTTCCTCTACCATTTGTTAGTCATGGGAGTTTGGCCACAAATTGCATGAGAGTAAACACCACGATCCCAGTTGAACTATGCTGTTATCTGCTATCTCTGCAGATTTGTCTTAGCAGTCCAGGAAGTTAAATTAAGACAAGAGTATAGGATTTTTCATTTGGAAATAGGAAGGATTTCTAAAGCTCCAATATATGCTTTATTTTAGACCAAAAATGTTACATAGGCAGGAAGAAGCATAGCATGGATCCAAAACCACCTCCTTTGACTTTAAATGCAGTGGATTAATTTAGTACTCCATACTGATCATTTATAGAGTTGGATGTAGACCTGATTCTATTCATTCATTCATTCATTCAGTGAGTTTTTATTAAATGCCTACTCCATGGCAGACATTTTCTTGGGGAGAAAGACAAAAGTGAAACAAGAAGCTTACAATCATTTACTTTTTAAAGAAAGTACAAATGGATTGAGCTAGCTACTCAGGTAACCAATGAGCTATGGTAGACTAGACCTCATGGCCTGGTCTGCAAGAACTCAAAGCCCTCTCCTGTGAAATAAAGCTCATGGGAGACAGGGAATGGGAAAGGAAAGAATGGAGGCAGGCCTTCTTGAGTTAGTTATGATAATAATAATTTTTTTAAAAAGCTTTAGAAAAGGTTCTTATAAAAATAAGTCCCTGAATCTATTGAATATATCATCCTTGTCATTCTTTGCACGTCTGGTTCATCAATACAGCAATTTCTTGATGATTTGATGATAATAGAATCCATTTCATTAATTAAAGGATCCATAATGTCAGAGTATCATTTTCTTTATCTGTGATTATGGGAGCAATAATATTTACTTTACCTACTTTATAGGTTTCTCATGAGAAAAGTGTTTTGCAAACCTTAAAATATTAAGCAACAGAAGGGATTATTATTTCATTCACTGAATAAATGATCAAAATTTCACTGATTTATACAAGTTAAAATACCAAATATTCTTATAATTTATACAATAAACTAAATATAGAATTATCCACAAATCATAGATAGTTTTAAGAATACAAATAATGTGAATGATATCTAACAACACTAGAAGGAAACTCAGGAGATGTAAAATTCCCAAATTTGAATTTTAGTATTAGCAAAATTCTGAATAGAATTTCAATTTAAAAATTTATCAAGATAAAAAAACCTAAAAGGTAATGGATATTCTTGTTGGAATCCTTTTGGAATTTCTAGTAAATTTTCTACCATTATAATGTATCAAACAGCAAATTTGGGTGCCCTGGTAATGTATGCGTAAGATTTTTTTTTCAGTAATCTAGAAATGAATGTACTACACACACACACACACACACACACACACACACACACACACAGCTTTGAACTATTCACCTACCTTCATGTGCCCTATAAAGGAAGCCATTTGGCAGAAGAAAGTTGCAGCTAAATGGAAAAATGATTCCCGGGTAAAGATAATGGCACTGGTAGTACTGACTTTAATATGATTCTGATAACAAGAAGGAACATTTTGTGTGACATCTATAGTACTTAATAGCAAAAGATTATCATGCAATTTTTGCAAGATGTACAACCCAATCCCTTGCAGAGGATGAGGAAGATGAGAGGAAAAAGAACAAACAATATGATGGAAAATGTGACTCAGGAGTAAGAAACAGGAGAAACCAAAGGCCTATAGGCTACATAGAAGTTGCATGACTTGGCATCATTGGTGTGTTCTTCACAATGAGAGTGAGAAAGCGTTGATCATAGTTGGCACTGACTAAGGCCACAAAAAGAAAACTGACTATTCCTTACATATGGGAGATGAATGGTTACTCACCTGTGTGTGTGTATCGTAAGACCATGGAATTATTCCAACAAAGGTCAAAAATCAATACTGAACTAGAAGAATAAAAATGAGGAGTATGGGTAGCATGGTGATGAGACAGGGAGTCAGAAAGTTCTAAGTTTGAATTCTGCCTCAAACATATCTTAGCTGTGGGATCCTGGGCATGTCTCTTAAATTCAATTTTCTCATCTGTAAAATGGAAACAATAATAGTAGACACCTCACAAGCTTATTGCAAAGATCAAATGGGACTAAGAAAAGAAGTAGAAGAGAGAGAAGAAAATTTTTTGTTTGAAAAAATAATTTTAAAAGATAAATATATGTATAGCATATAAAGCTTTAAGTGTCATCTAAACTTTCATTCCTTGCAAATAGAATTCACCTTGTTCTTGGTGCTTTATCCCCTGCAATAGCGCAGTGGTGGGTATAAAGGAAGTGTTTAAAAATATTTGATTGACTGATTGGCTATTGCTATTTTTATGCAGCTCAGAGAACTCCAAAAGGACCTATTTGTTGGAGCATTAATATAAAAAAAGGGAAATAGATAAAAAGAATCCATTTTGACATAGACAATGATCATTTCCTATGGAAGTTTAACTTATCTAAATTAGTCATCAGAAGTCCAAAGAACCATAGAAACCATCTCTCCTTTAGCAAATACTTGATCTTATTTAGACAAGGGAGATGATAACCAAGAGGAATAACAGTTTAGAATATAATTGTAATCATTTAATTTTTTTTTTGGAGGATGACAAGTAGAAGTGATGCACCATCCTGTCTCTTCAAATGAGAAGAAATTATTGAGGGACACACAATATTGAGACTGGACTGAGTATAGATATCCCATTAGCTTTGCCTACTACAACTCAAGAACTCGAAACTCAAAAAATCCACCAGCCCCAGTCTATGCAGTAGAAGAAATTACGTCTTTCTATTGGAAAGACATTACAAGAAATTACAAGTCAGCAAACCCGGCTCCATTTATTGACCTGGCTCCCCTTTCAGGGAGCTGGACTTGCCCTCAAACTCCTTGCTAGTGTCTACTCTATGAAATCAGATGTTTTCTGCCTGTCCTGTACACATATTTTGTATTTATTTGTCCCTATACATGTGAAAGATGAGCTCCTTAAAAAGCTGATTTATTTTATTTTTAGTTTTCTTTCCCCAACACCTAGCCCAGGCCTTGCATACAGTAGGTGCTCAATTAATACTTGCTGAATTAAATCTTCAGATAGAGGCTGTCCATGACGCTTCTGAACCCATTTCTAATGCGCAGTCTGTGATACTGTGTTTCTATGTTGATTCAAGTTCCTTAATGCATCTCCTAAAAACCTTCCCTGTAGCTTGACTTTTGGCAACTCCAATTCCCTTGGAGCTCGATGAACTGCCCAGAATCTGCCCCCTGCTCCCTTCTGTTTTCATGTTTTCCCTCAATCCCGTGGAGCAAACCCTCCAAAGAACCCCCCTCTTCTCCCTTGGCCTACGGAGAAGCAAGGTCTCCCAAGGGCTTGGCCTCCGCAGATCCACGAGCCTTCTCGCCAACATCAAGCCAAGTCCAGGCCAGATCATTCCCCAGTTACAAGATAAATGGCAGTGTAGAAACACGCCGACTTCGCCAACGCCTGCCTCCACAGCACCGCCGGTGTCTTTTCTGTAATTATTGCATTTAATCCAGCTAGTTACTCTCACAAAAGAGCTTCCGGATCTAGCAATTTCCACCGGGGGCTGTTGAGGAATGTACAGGCCCATCATTTAGCCTGATATTGTCGGCTTGTCAGAATTGATCATAGCTCTTGACGGAACACCTCAAGCTTTTCTTTCCCTCCTTCCTTTTTTATGGAGTGCATCCGAGTGACATTTCGCATTGTTTAAGTAGGAGTGATCTGTTGGTTTATATTTTATCTGAAACTACAAGAGCATAGGACCGCCCCGAGGGCCTGTGTACATGACTCTGCTCCACATCTTATAATTAATAGTGGAGCCGGGAAGGGAGATTCATAACAAGGGGCCCGGGAGCTGGGCCGAGCGACTTGTCAAAAAGAAGGAAATTCCACTCCAGATTAGCTTATTTTTAAGCATGTCAAGCTTTACATACACTCGTGATCTATTGCTTCCTTGTAATGTCTGCCTGGGCCTCGATGCTGCAGGCTATGTCACAGGGAGCACTGTAAATTTTCTCTGAGTCAGGGCAATTCTGATTGATCTCTGAGTGTAAAATCGATAAGAAGACACTGTCATTTTCTTAAAGGATGAGCTAGAAAAGGAAAATAAATTAAGACTCCAGTGAATGTCTATCTCCCGCACTCATTAATTCAGTGTGGTCTGGACTTTGTTAATGCTGTGTCCACAGCTTTAATCTTCGAGGTGCTCTTCCTTGAGATTTCAGACCACAGCCATTTACATTACGTATCCTCAAATAGGGGTCCCTTTCACTCCTTTCCTCTTCTGATTAATCCATTTGGTTATTTGGGAGAAATGCAGTCGGGTAAGCTACAATTAAATGGAAAATGGGAGCAGTCATTGTTCCTCTGGTGAGTTCTCCATCAGAACACATTCTCCAACTGCACTCATTTGTCTTGAGTTGGGGGGTCACATCATTACCATGGAACGTTCCCTTTCTTGGATGGCTATGGACTCCCAGAAGATTAATTCACTTCTCCATTTCTCTTAATTTTTTTTTCCTGTCTACTAAGACTTTTTAACTGCTTTTTTTTCACCTCCCAAGCTTTCAAGCTCAAATTTTATCACGTGAAGGGACAAAAGTTTAGGAATAATTTCCATATAGATCTTGATCTCCTGAGTAACCAGGAAAAAAACCAAATAAACAAAAAATAAATCAGAAAAAACAAAAACCAAATTATTGATTAGCAGTGTGAACATTTTCTTCTCTGAAATTAGTAAAAACTACAAATTAAGGATTGACTTGTTGTATTATTGATTGTCTGGACTTAAATCAGAAAAAAACAAAAGCCAAAAGAGGCTTTTGCCATCATGGTCTAAGGTTTTCAGTATTTTAAACCTGATCATCTTTGCCTCCATATCTATGATGCCCAGTGATACTCATTAAAAGAAAATGAAAAAGATGGATGCTCTGATTTATCTAACGATCCTTGTTGGTAGCAAGTTTGTGTCTTTGTCTTTGTATTCCCAATATCTAATGCAGTAACTGGCACACTGTGAATGCCTAATAAATGTTATTGATTCATTAATTAATGCTTACTGATTAATGTTTAATTTCTATCAAAAATGACCATTGTTCCTCTGGTGGTACAAATGGATATATCTGAGCCCGCTTCAGAAGGCTACCAATGAAGTCAAAGTGATTTTGGCAGCTCCCTGCATCTAATTTCTAAATATTAGTGGTGAATCAGAAGATCATAGCTTTTAAGCTTGAAGGGATCTCTGAGGTCATCTTGTCTCATTCCTTTGTTTTACAAATAAGGGAAATGAGGTTGGAGGAAGTGCCCCAGGCTCTGAAAAATTCTGTGACCTTCCCTAGCATCTTGCAGATCCTATGGGGTATAGAGAGTTTGAACCTGGGAATACTGGACTTCCAAGTGAGCCCTTCTTTCCACTATTCATGTGGCTTCCACATCAGGGCTAGAGATCTAAGAATTATCCCTGAAGGCCCAGGATTGGAAGGCAACTTAAAGGTCATTTAGTCTAATTCCCTCTTTTTAAAGATAAGAAAAGGAGGCCAAGGAAGGTAGGTGAATAGTTCAAAGTTGTGTGTGTGTGTGTGTGTGTGTGTGTGTGTGTGTGTGTGTGTGTGTAGTAATAGACAGGATTTGGACCCAGAATTCTTTAGGTACCCCTTTTGGGACAAAATTTTGAAAACCTAAATAGACAAGATACAACCCCATTAGCCTTCTTTGTGGCAAAGGTCATTTAAAATAAAAAGAAAGGTGATTTAAACAAAATCTTCACTCCTAAGCCTCAATAAGTATTCAGCAACTCTTCACAAGGAATATTACTTTTTAACAAGGAGCACATATAGCAATTAGTCATTTCTCAGATAAATGTTACTGAGGAGACAAAACCTGTGTCTCCACTCTACAGAGGTGTTTGCAAAATGAGAAGATTTATACATCTGGTCTGAGACTAATGTTATGTATTGGAATGGTTTGTCATCTCCATTTTGAAATGTCAGTGTATACTTATAATGGTGGGTCCTTTGAGGTGCAGTGCGGCAGAGAAATTAGAAGGTTTGCTTTGGAATCAAGAAAGCCCAACTCCATTGCCTCATCCTGTCTAGGTACAAGAAATATTTGGTTCACAAGGTATTCACAATCAAAGAAAAATGGGATTACAAAAATATGCAAAATACAGAATCATAGAATTTTAAAATCATAGAATTTCAAGATCAAAGAATCACAGAATCTCAGAAGCATCATGGAACCCTAGAATCTCAGAAACACGAAGGCAAAAATTGTAGGTTTAGGCAAAGACCCCAGGGATTATTTAGCCCAAACTGCATGTCAACTATGGAACTCCCACTTGGACTCTGCTATTCTGACTGGTGAGTGAGTACAAACTCCTATGGATCAGTATCAAGTGGGTTTCAATCATGGTTGACCTTCCCTTCAAGTCACCTGCCCCAACTACACTTGAACTCTCAAGATTCCATTCCCAGGAGACCTTATTCCACTCAGCTTTGGACCACTCAGCTGAAATCTGAGTTCTCTAGATTGGTTAGTAAACATATATGTCCAACTATATCATTGACTGAGTTTGTTAATCAAATCAGCATCACCATTGCTTTGAAGAAGGGCATGCCAGTTGACTGATCACTGGTTCCATTCACCGTCTCTGTGAATTACCAGAGCAAAGTACCTTAATTTGTTGTCATGCCCTCTTTCTTGTTTCCCATAATTAGATTATTTCATGGTGGTGTTTGTATCACAATCATACTGTATATTGTGTGGCACATAGTAAATACTTTAAGATGAATTTATCATTCATTCACTTATTCTCTCCTACAAGGAGCCCCTCTACAATTCACCTGGGCTAGATGACCTCTAGAGAGGAGGGGATTTCTTCCCTCCCAATGTTGATTCTTCCAATTTTGGATCATTTGCATTATTTGAAAGTTCCTTCTGGCATCAAGTCTAAATTAGCCAGAATCACAGAATTTCAGATTTCAAAGAGACCTAAAAGTCTAAAGAGGAAATTTCTCTAAAATGCTCCCAAACTTCTTTTTCAAAACTTCCAGGTAGGGAGAAGTCAATACCAAGTGAAGTTAGCTGAGGTAAATTCAGCTTAAAAATCAGCTTGAACCCAAATATACATCCCTTAAAATACATTCTCTGCCATTCTTTGCCATGGACTTGAAGATATGATCTCAATCCAGGAAAATGACTAGAGTTAGCATGTTCTAGGTGAAGAAAACTACCAGGGCTTCATTGGCCTTGAATTCTCTTTGTAATCAACCATGTGGGAAAATTGTGACAAGGGTCATAAGGTATGGGAGTGAGTCTCACCTTGGAGAAGGAATGAGATAATGATTAGACAACAGAAGAAAGTATTAGCAAAGCAGTGTAGTCATTGCAGAAGCAGACACAGATGAAATGCTTCGATGGGATATACTGAAACTAATTGATACTAGCTCTTTACTGTTGATCAGCAGTGTGAACATTTTCTTCTCTGAAATTAGTAAAAGCTACAAATTAAGAACTGACATTGTTTTGTTGATTGTCCGGACTTAAGAAAGTGATGGGAAAAAAATAGTAATAAGGCAGATTAAACATTTTAGAGAGTCAATTATTAAATATTTATCATCTGCCTTCTGGACTCTGGGTACAAGAATCACACTGTTTGGGTACTAGGGATGCTATGACTTAAATAGATGCTTTGATTTATAATTATGCATAAAAAATAACCAAATGTCCAAGTTCTTTCACCCAGAGATTCCAATGTTAGGTCAAAGACAGAAACATTTCAAATATGCCAAAATTTTCATAAAAGTCATTTTTGGAGAAGCAAAAACTCTGGAAAATGTGGGTATTCAGTGACTGGGCATGACTAAAGAAATGATGAGAAAATAAAGGAATATTATCATGTCACAGGAAATGATATCTCAGGAAATCAAAGAAACATAGAGTTTCAAGTGATCAAGAGTGAATTAAATAGAACTAGGAAAATTCTATGGAGTAATGGTTAGCGTGTCAGACTTTAGTCTTAGGTCTTCCCTTTCTTCCTCTCTCCTCTTGCCTTAAAGGGAACATTCAGAGGACTTCCCATCCTCCTCTTGCTTTCCTAGTGGTGTCGTACCCATTCTTGCAGAGAAAGTCTTCACATACTCAGGATATACCCCTAAATTACTCAAGGGTCTGAGGCTTGTTGGTTTCTCTCCATCTGATTTAGCCTGTCTGCTAACAGCAGTATTGCCATTGGAAGCCAAAAACAGAAAGGACACTATTCCAACTTCTACAAAGAGCCTGACAGAATAGATACACTTAATTGCAGGGGAACAGCTTTCCTTCTCTAACTAGAACAGTTCCTGAGCTGAGTTTCTCCTTTCCCACATATTCTCTAAGCTTGGACCTTCTTTTCCCTGACCTCTCAGCATAATTGTGAGATAATATCATAAACTTTTGATGGGATTTTTACCAACTGTTCTTATTATATTACCTTTGCAAAAGTTATTTGTCTAGCTGTTTAAATGATATCAAGTGATAATGTTGACAAGAAATACATCAATAGGACCGTGTCAGCCATAGTATTAGAAAAGATACCCCTGAATTCAAGGCTGTTCTGAGACTCACAAAAGTCTGTAGTAGCCAGAATCTAGGAATCAGTTTCAGTGCAAGTAAAAGTTGGGAAAGTCTCCTGGGAGCATATGCTGCCTTGTTATGCCTTCTGAAGAGGGATTTTAATATATATCTGAGAAACAACTTATTTTAAAAAATAGCTACAAAGCACTAAAAATGTTGTTCTGCCAAATTAAATGATCAACAGAATAAATACAGTGGAATTTTATTTTCTTTCCATTTTTTTCACTCAGTTGTGTAATAGTGATTCATTCTTTAATATCCCTCAAAAAAAATTTTCCCTGAAACAAAGACAAAATAATGTTGGAATGGGGTGAGGACAGAGCCCTGCCAGCTAGGGAGGAACAGGAAGGAGATACCCCTAGAGTCCATAAAGAGGACTTTGGAACCTCTAAATCCTGTCTGGCTCTGAATTTAGGATACTGTCTTCCTATGAATCATTAAATCATGGCTGCAAAAAGAACTGGAGAGCATGAAAAGGATAAATAACAGTGTTAGGAAGAAGAAGAAGACATAAATAGACATTTGAATGGTGAATTGTTGGATGGTAAACTCTGGTCAGAGAGAGATTATTATCTCAAAATTATCCCCAATTTATTCTGTATCTAACTTATTTGTGTATAGTTGGTTTACACATTTTTGCCAAGTAGAGTGTGAGCTCCTTGGAGGCAGGGAGCTTGTGTTTTTGCTTTTCTTCATATTCTCAGCACTCGACACAGAACCTAACAGAAAGTAAGCAAATAATAAAGTTTTCTTAACTTGACTAGAAATGGCATCTACTCATTGTGCTAGAGAAAGTCTTCACACGCTCAGGATATACCCCTAAACCACTGAAGGGTATGAGGTTTGTTAGGTACACTCAATCTGCTTTAGCCTATCTGTTGAGATAGTTTTACTGCTGTGGCCCCTACTACAACCACAGGGTGGATGAGCAGGCCTTACACCAGAGATGCTAGTCTTCCCTGAACATGGACATGAAGGTGGCTGAAGTAGGCAATGTCTAGTGCTTAGAACTTAGTCAGATAACAAAGATGCCAAGTTCATCCATTGCATCCCCAGTCAACACCAGTCATCTTAATTTTTGTCTTGCCACTAAATTTGGATGACACTGGAAAAGAGAATAAGACTGATAGACTGCCAAATCTGCCTCAAATAAATCCAATTCATATGTAAGCTAAGAGATCACCTATCAGCTGCTATTTTATCCTAATATCACAATGTCATTGTCATTTGAAATGAAGGAGGAGCAAGAGGTAAGATAGCTATGGGTTATGAACATATCATAGATATAGTCACCTCGGTGTGTACCTGAGGTAGAACAAAGATGGAAGTATTTTGGAGGTTGATGACCCAGGAAGTCAAAGTATTTCATAATATTGATGTCTTGCATTTAAGGACAGGAGTTTAGCAAAGGGGAGTCCTGAAAATATTTGAGAAAAAGAGGATAATGGCCTGGAAAATAGTAACAACAAGGAATTGGTCCAGGAGCTAAAGAGGAGATTGATCTCTTCAAAGAAAGAGAGATTGTCGACGGGCAGTGCCAAACAAAGCATTTAGAAGAGGGAGTGAGGCACAAGGAGGCTGCTTCTTTCCTCTCCTGGCCTAGTGTATGAGAAGTCATAAGAGAAGGGGACACCAAGTCCTATCAAAGGCATACTGGGATACATTGTCTCAAGGGAAAAAAACAGATCTCCTTTATGACAGAAAGATGGAAAGAGTATGAAGTGAAGAGATCTATGAGAAATGATAGTTTGTGAACAATCAAACAGGAATTCTAAAAGATGGTAGGGAAGAGTATTCTATACATTCCATACAAAGCTCCCCAATATAAGTATTCATTTGATTGGTTAAAGGAGGTATTTAATAAAGATTGTTGGCTCAGGTCTTGACAACCTGGCCATCTAAGCCAATTGCTCCACTCAGTGACTCAAGGAACCCTGCAGCTATTCCAGAGTGTTCTAGATCCTAGTGTCCTTAAGGTTTTTCCCCCAGTGAAAAAGAAAGCTAGGTGATGATCACCTGAATACACAGGGAGATACAAAGAGTATGATACAATAGAAAGAAATTTGAATTTGGAGTCAGACACCTGGAGTTAAGTTGCAATTTTGCCAATTGATATTGGCATAATCTTGACCAAGTTTCTTGATCTCTGAGGGACTGAGTTGAAGGAGTTAGATTATCTCTAATGTTCCTTACAGTCCAAAGTCCTCTAAGGAGTATGACTTCTCACTAGGCTTGTGAGAATGGAATTCAAGGAACATAGCATTCCAGCATCTAAGATAGAACACCTAGGTCAATCCAGAGTTCAACAAGAAACCCCGACTATGGTGTACCTAAACCAAAACAAAAGAACCCTTTTTGGATAATTGGCCACATCAGGGACAAGTTATATAGAAGATGCTATTGGAAAATCTAAATTTTAAAATGAGAGAACCCTGGGCACTACTTATATGAAAAAACATCATTGCTAAATTGGACATGGATAATCTGGAAAGAATTGAGAGGAAGATAGCCAGATGGTTAAAGAGGCTCAAGACCATGCTGTTTGAGGACTAAATGAAAGAACTGAAAATATTTAGGTTGGAGAGCACTGGGATCAGGAAAGGATATGATACCTGTCTTCAAGTATTAGAATATTGTCTTAGGGAATAAGTGACTTATCCTGTCTCAATGGGCAGAAGCAGAAGACTACATTCAGTTTGCAAGAAGGGTGATTTAGGCCCAATTGTCAGTCAAAACATTTCAATTAGAGCTGACCAAAAGAGGAAGGGTTGGATCACAAAAAAGGACTGACTATCCCCTGGAGAAGGTCTTCAGTCAAAACTTTATCTACTTATCAGACATGATGTTGAACATATTGTTTTGTTCCAGTCTGAGCTTGAACTTCCTTACAGATGAAGTCCCTTCCAACTTTGAGATTGAGCAATTCTCAAGCATGTTCCCAGCTAAATATGTAGATATCCAACACTTTGGGGGAGCAGAACTAAATTCCTTGTGCCTTTGGACTGCCTCCAGGTCCTTCTAAGCAGTAGGATTTCTTCCAAATGTCATCAGAGATACCCACCTATGAGCTAACCTACACCCATCTATCCAGCTCCCAGGCTATCTTCTTCATGTTCCTCTCTAGAAGATAGACAAATACATAAGTTCCACTGTGTAAGAAGGCAGTTGCCAACCCCTCAGGGCATTGCTATGTAGATAGAAAGACCCTGATCATTTCTTCTCATTGCCATCAAATTCCCGGAGTCTAATGAACTTCAAACTCTATGTGAGTCATTAATGCAATATGGTGCTCAAGATAGCTAATGGGATATGAGGCCACATGATCCAGGACCAGGGAAATGCTAGTCCTGCTGTCCTCCATCTAGTTAAGCCCATATCTGGAGTGATGTGTTCCTTTTTGCACACAACATTTTATGAAGATCATTGATAATCTGGTGGGCATTCTAAATAGAACCAACAGAATGGTGAAGGATTTCAATTCCATCCTAGAGAAAATTGAGTTGAATGAAATGGGAGTGCTTAACCTGGAGAAGAGAAAATGCATAGGAGACATGATAGTCATCTTCAAATATTTGAAGGGTTGAATAATATGTTCATTTTCAGAGATATCCAATGTGAGGATTTGCTTGACTTGACTGAAAATTTGTTAAAGGGGTTTTCTTTTTCTTTTTTTCCCAATGGAAGTGGAGGTCAGAGGGATAAGGGGAAATAACAATAGGATAGAAGAGGAAAAAAGGAAGGAAAGAAGAGAGGAAAAAAGGAAGGAAGAAGGAAGGAAAAGAGAGGAAAAAGAAAGAAAGAGAAAAACATAGGAAAGAAATAGAGAAAGAGAGGGAACGAGAAAGGGAGAAAGTGTGTAAGAGAGAAAAAAGAGGAAGCAAAGAAGGATGGAAGAAGGATGAAGGGAAGGAAGGAAAGAAAATAAACAAACAAAAAAGAGATAGAGGAGGAAGATAAGAAGGAAAATAAATGAAGACAAACAGGAAAAACAAAGAAAGGAAGGAAAGAAGAAAGGAAGCAAGGAAGAAGAAAGGAAGGAAGGAGGGAGGGAGGGAAGGAAGAAGAAAGGAAGGAAGAGGGAGGAAGGGAAGGAAGGAAGGAAGGAAAGGAGGAAGGAAGGGAGGGTGGGAGGGATGGAGGAGGAAGGAAGGAAGATTATTTTTGTTTTTCTTAATACAGAGAAAAAAGAAGGAAGGATAGAAAGAAACAAAAGCAATCAGAACAGTTCTGAAATCTACAGGTTGAATTTATTATATACTTTCTCTGTATATACAAAAGTAGTTACTTTTATTTAATTTCCTCAAGCTCTATATAATAGAAATCTGAAGTTTCCCCTTTCCTATTACGCCGTGTATTGGAAAGTCCCATTTTTCTTGGCATTTATTAGGTTCAGAATGAAAACAAATAATATTTCAAACTTTTACAAAAGCAATTGGAAGGGGTATCAGCTAGGCGAGAGGTTGGAATTATTCTAATTGGCCCCCAGGACAGAATCAGGAGCAGCGGCTGTCAAACATTTTTTGCCCAGGGTAGTCTTTGTCACAAGTAATAGCAAAATGAGGAACGTTCAAGCTGCAAGCAGACAGAAGAGTTGACAGATTCACACATTTACAATTTTCTTTCAATAGGAACAGTTGTTTTTATTGAGCACTTCTTAAGAAGTTGAAGGTCTGACAGATTTTGAGGTTACTGCCTATGAGTAATGGCCAAGTTTTGTTTATTTTTGTGAATACTTTACTTGTCATATTACCAGTGATGGGATTCAGCCAGTTTGTACCGGTTTGGCAGAAGCGACACCTAATTTTATTTTGCATTCAGCGATCCAGTTGTTAATTTATTTGAACCCCACCACTGCATCTTCCATATAAAGAGTGAACAAAATATACATTAAATAAAATTTTTATACATTGCCTTTTATCTGTAATAACAGAACTAAATTTCACAGTAGCTTTGGTGAAACTCATGGCAAAGCTGGCCATCCCCTTTGGTAACTATTCACTTATTGAGAGTACTGAGCAAAAGTTACAAAGAAGTAAACTGAGACTGACAGGTTTGATGTCAGAAAAGGCTTTACAATGAGAGCTGTTCCCAGTTGCAATAGGCTGCTTGGGGGGATGTAGTGGCTTCCTCTGTACTGGAAGTCTGTGGGTAGAGTCCAGATGACTCCTGGGTAAACTACAAAAGGACTGATCTGGTAAGATAAGGAAAAGAAGGATTTATGATAAAGGAAGTTTAAGGTGAAATTCAAGAGAAACTTCCAAGCCAGTAACAAGTTTTGACATGTGACGCTAAGTGCCTCAGTAGAACTGGGAATTTAGAGGTGGAAGAATAGTTGGAGACCAATAATTTTGGATGGCATCATTTTAAAGAGGAAGAAACCAAGACCCAGAGAAAGGAGGTGTCTCACTCAAAGTCAAACAAGTAGGAAGCAGCAATGGCAGAGTTCCAACTCCTATCTTCAGATTCCAAAGGTCATATCCCCTCTCAGATTTGACTTTGCTGCTGGTACAACTTCCTCAGAAAGGGTGAAGGAGAAATGGATGAGGGAGAATAATCAGGCATTCCAAGTCTTGCCCAGCTTATTCTTTAGTTTTAGCCATGAAAGACATTTCACTAAATTGCAACCGATCCTCAGTCTGATCCCCACAGAAATCATTTATTCTAAGCCTTGGCTCCCATCCCCTGTTATATCCAGCCGTCAGTGGAAATGGTGGGTCCAGGTATGACCCTGGAGTGAAACAATGTGAGGTTGTTCTGGTTTGGCCCAAAGGCCACAATTAAGGATTGAGAGTGAGATCATTGACAGGTCTCATGGACTTTCCTCCTAGAAAAATGGAAAGAAACTGGCCCAAAACTGAGGTGCAGATAACACTGTCCTCGTCCTGCAGATTTGGCCACTTCTTACTAATATGTGAATGGATGACCTGTTTCATGGATACGTTGTGAGAATGGATGAGATAATGTCTGCAAAGGTGCTGGGTGCTTCTTTGAAGATGCTTTCTGTATCATTAGAAAATAATGTCATAGCATTATTATTATATTATTATGCTCATTACCATTATTAAAGGAAATGCCAGAAGACATAGCCCTTCCACTGTGGAACATTTCTGAGCGTAAAGTAACATCACTCATAAAGGAAGTAGTTTGCACATCAATTATGAGATCCCAGTTTGTAATTATGGTCCATCTGCTAGTTTTAGATGCCCCAGTTATCCTGTCATCCATAGGAGGAGCCCCATGCATAGAGATCAACTACAAAATGATGCACAACACAGGATAGGCAGAAAGGCTACAAGATGGAGCCATCTAGGAGTGCAAAATGAGTCATATTTTAAAATTTTATATGAATATTTGCACCATCTTTAATTTTCAAAGTGAATATCATAGTATCCTTTGTCCACATAAGGCATTAGTTGAGGAGGGATGGGAAAGAAAGAAGAGAGGAAATAGAGAGAGAATATAGAAAGAAAGGTGAAGGGGAGGGCAGGAAGAAGAATAAGAAGGAGGAGAAGGAGGAGGAGGAGGAGGGAGAGGGGGAGGAAAAAATAGAGGAGGGAGAAGAAACTGGAGACAGAGGAAGGGAATAAAGAGGAAGAAGAGGAAGGAGGAGGATCAGCAGAGAAGGAAGATATCCCATTTAACTCCTTATCCCTAGGAAGATCCCTGTGCAAGAGACCAACTACGAGATGATAAGCAACAAATAAGGCAAGGAGGGAACAAAATTGAGCCATCTGAAAGTACAAAATGAGTCATAGAATTGAAATTCAATTCTATATTTGTATAACCAAGAAGGAGAGACCAAATCTATGATGTTTGAAGGACATAATATAGCACAAAGAAGTGATAATGACATCCCATAGTTAGTGTAACTCATGCTTGTTAGAAGTTCAATATTTCCAATATGTGAGATTTTGGTCAATTTGGGGACTCGGTCCCTCAAGCATTACATTCAACGATCCTGCCATGCTTTGGGAGATGGTCTTAAAGGGTTGCCAAGGCTGAAAAATTCATCCTCCTATAGCCAATCTAGTGAGGAAATCCTCTCAGCTATAATATTGCTCCTTAGGACAAGACTGGGCCACTAAAGTATGAAGGTTTTCCGGATGTCTAGGATGTAATATAACTTGTGTGGAGAATTTTAGACTTCAGGGTCCCGGCCAGGTCACAATGAGGCAAGGGAAGAGGGCTTTATTTAAATACAATTGAGCAATACATCTTGGACCTGTGATTTTATGAATGTGGATCCTACATAAGTTCATATAGCAGCTTGCCTATAACTTAAAACCTTAGAAAGCTGCTGTGGAGCTGTCACCCAGCTAGGCAATGTCATTCAGATGAAATGCCCTATTTGAACATTGTTGACCTGAAAATGAACATTTCCGAGTTAATGCTTTCTGTTTTGCTGGCCTTCCAAGGGCTAGTCTGGCTCATTCAGCCACAGCAACTCAAAATGACCTTCTGCTAAGGCCCCTAGCTCAGAGCAGGTGCTTAATTAGCATTTGCTGAATGGTTGAATCCAGTAACCACATGGGTGAAATCACAGCCCTGCTAGCAGCGGTAACAAACTTTCATGTAAGTCAATTTTTAGTATGATTCTGAGCATCCACTTTGCCTGGCTGCCTCTCTCACATGTGCCTTCACATCTTGTCATGAGAGAAATTCTGAGACCCCAGAAGTCATCTGGTCCAAAACCCAAAAAGAAGCATGAGTCCCCATTATAGCAGGAATCAAAGAAAGGGAGAGAGGACTCCAAACCTTATCTTTCAGAGCACCTGATGTTCCACACTAGAAGGTCAATGCTAAACCCACACACAGGGACCTTGAAGAGCAAATAAGCTGGTTAATCCCAAATCTTGGAGAACCAGGTCTGGAAATAGGAAGACCTGACTTCAAATTTAGCCTCAGTTACTTACTAGCTGTATGATAATGGGTGAGTTGCTTAACCTCCAATAGCCTCAATTTCTTCATCTATAAAATGGGAACAATAAAAAATCTTGCACCCCCGAGTGGTTATGAGGATTCAATGAGCCATTTTTTGTAAAGGACTGAGAATGGCATCTGGTACCACGGAAGGGTTAGCTATTATTATTTCCAAAGACCTACCACAGAACGCTGCTCTTTTTGAACCCAGAACTGAGAAGTCCGACTTGAGTTCTTTGGTGGACCAAAGAGAAATTTGCCTTGTATAGGATGAATGGACCCTACCAACTTTGGTGACCCACCTTACCTTCTCTACTCTCTGAGACCTTATATTTATTCTACCCGGCTCATTTTCAGATTATATTTTGGGGCTTAGTATTCCTTTAGAATTAATCCTGTATTTGAGTGGGGGGGGGGGGACAGGGAATGGCTGATAATTAAATGATCTCTAGAATTTCATCCATCATTACAAGTATCCCTAAGTGATGCTAAAAATGAGATAAATCAGTGTATTTTATCCAGATAATCTTTTTGAAAGGAACTCAGTGCTCACTAAAAATTAAGGATTCCCTTTGAACCAAACTTGAAACAAGAGTGTTTTTTTCAAATGATTCATTGTATGTGTGTCTGTGTTTTAATCTATATCTCATTTCATTGTTGTGAGGATTTCTCAGTTTGTAAAAATTATTTCATGGGCTATGTAAACAGCTCCTATGATTTATAGTCGGAGAATATTATGAGGGCCCTTGAGAGCTAAAATGACTTACCCAGATTTAGTGAGTAGCTGTTAGGATTCAAATCCAGGTCTTCCTGATGAGGCCTTTGCCCATGATATCTCATTACCTCTCAAGACATTAGTGACTATTTGGACATTTAGAGGCAAATTTGAAATGAGAGTAGAAGGGACCTTAGGGATAAAGCTATTTTCGCTCTCTCATTTTACAGATGATAATACTGAAGTACCCAAGCAATACACTAAATTACTGGAAGCTATTCAACCAGATTTCCAATTCAGATATCTTAAGTCCAAATATCCCTGGTGATCTTTCTGCTTGTACATTGTATCCACCTTGCCCCCATCCCCAATCACCACCAGACAATTCTGATACCTGAGGTAAACTGGAAAAAATGCGCCTGGGGGAGTCCTGGGATTAGTATGATCTTGGACCTTTGAACACATGTCTAAAGAAGTTGGGATTCTGCTATAAGGGAGACTTTATTGATTTAATTAATAATTAATAATAAAGCCATAGATTAAAAATAATATTCACTGGTTCTGGAATCTTCCCTCTTTCCTTTGACTATAACCAAGTCAAATCATCTCCATTAGCCTCAGTTTCTTCATCCTCAAATTGAAGGGGGGGGGGGAATGGACTGAATGACTTGTGGGGCTCTTTTCTTCTGTGTTGCTAAGATAATATCCTTTCCAATATAAGACAAATCAATTTGCCCAGCATCTCCAAAGCATCTGTTGATGATGACTCTTGTGGAATTTCGTTTGGTGGATAGATCCTAGACCTAAACCTAGAAGCTTATATTCAGAAACCATCTTGTCTGACCTTTTTATCTTGCCAGAAAGAACATTTGGGAGAGACATGGAGGGGTTTGCTCAAGATCACATGGCTTAAGGGGGCAGAACCAGAATTCACATACAGACCCTCTAATGCTGAGTCTGGTGCTCTTTCCCACTGTGCCCTACCTTGAGGGGACTGCTAGGCTAGGATTACATTTACCTGGGAACCTGATACCTAATTTTTTTTTTGTACTGTGATTGCCCTGTGCATCCATCAATAAAAGTCTACCAGAAACCTCTTAAACAGTGTGTGCTGCTATCTTGGAGCAACATCTTATTCTTCCGTTCAGGACTATGAAATAGAGGTATAGGAAGTATGGAACCCATTGCCTTGGGTAACAGAATGGCAGACTGATATTAGGAAGCATTGCTAATAATGAGGCTGGTAGAGGTAATGGAATTCCACCTGAACTATTTAAAATCTCACAAGATGATGCTGTTATAGTGCAGCATTTAATATGCCAGCAAATTTGGAAACTCGAAAGTGGCCACTGGAATGAAAAAAGAGAAGTACACATCTCAATGCAAAAGAAGAGCAATGCCAAGGAATGTTCAAATTACTGAACAACAGCAAAAAGGCTGGAAAGCTTCTTGGCATTGGCTATGATTGTGTAGTTACTGCCTCATGCATATCCTCAGGACAGGTCTGACTTTACATAGGAGTCATTGCCATTTCTTCAGGCTTTCTGAACCTAGACTCGATCATCACCAGACCAATCCATTGCTCATCTCAGTACATTGATGATGGACTAATTATTCTCTTTCTAGATAGTCAAAGAAGTGTCACCTGATCTCAACCAATCACAGGATGCTTTATGTGTGACATCATCTGCTTTCCATCCAATGGCAAAACGTTCTGTAATATTTTCAAATTGACTAAGGGCTTGTTTATAAAGTATGATAAAATTATGGGAAAATGTACTGATTGATAGGGGGTGGAGGTGAAACTCCACCCTTACATAAGGACATAAAAAATAGATATGAAGAAAATTCAAGGTCAGTTTTTAGATCCAGAACATTAGTATGTGCAGGGATTGGCAAAGACCTCATGTGAAAGGTATCACATGGGCAGCATTTTGAAGGACACAAATATTCCTAAGAAGTGGAGATGAAGAGAAAGGGCATTTCAGGCCAGCGTACAGCCAGAGTAAAGTTGCAGAGAGATGAAATTAAAGGTCATGTGAGAAGGCTGGTTTGGCTAAACTGTAGAATGCTGAAGGGAATAATGTACACTAAAATTGAAAGCTGGGACCAGTTGGTGAAGGAATTTAAGTGCCAGAATTTACATGAAGAGAGTAAACACAGCTTTTCTATTAAAGCAGCACCAAGATGTTTTTATTTTTATTTTTATTTTGCAAGGCAAATGGGGTTAAGTGGCTTGTCTAAGACCATACAGCTAGGTAATTATTAAGTGTCTGAAACCGGATTTGAACCCAGGTACTCCTGACTCCAGGGCCAGTGCTTTATCCACTGTGCCACCTAGCCACTCCCAAGATTCTTTTAGATACCCTATATTTGAGCTGAAGGGCAATAGGGAGCCATTGCAGTTTACTTAGTAGGAGAGTGGCATGATTGGATCTGCAATTTAGGAAAGTTGTTTTGGCACTTTAATTGAAGATTATTGGAATGGGGAGAGACTTGAGTCTGGAAGAACAATTAAAAGGCAAATGAAGTAGTTTGGGGAGATAAGATGATGACCTGAACAATGGTGGCAGCTGAGTGAACAGACAGAAGAGATAGAAATAGAGATGTGGTAGAGGCAGAGGCCATATGATTTGGCTACGGGAAACTGAGTGAAGGAGAGTGAGCACTCAAATATAATGGTTAGGATAATCAGCTGAATAATGTTATTATGGAAGCTTTGCAGTTTTGGGAGGGCATAATTAAAGTCTATTATTAGTATTGCAAAATGGTGGTTATACACAAGAATGAGTTTAGATGGCAGGATCTCCAAATAACCTCATTGATGAACACAGATTCTCATCTTTCAGAAACACATGGCAAAGCAATGAAAAATATCTGATCTTTTTGGGGGTCAAATTAAAGATCCTTTAAGCCTTTTAATCTGGATAAACACACATGCTGAGACCTGGCCCTCATTTAGGCAATGGAAACTTTTGTTGGGTGATTGTCATGAATGAAGGTCTCTCTCTTTCTTCTTAATCATATTTTTAATCATGCATTCTAAATTTAGCTCACTGTTTCCCATCCAACTCATTTCCTACATCTCCTTAGGGTAAGGATGACCAGGTCCTCTCCTTAGGCTCTAGGATCAAATACAGGCTTCTTGGTTTGTCATTCAGATTTTCTGAAGTGTAGTGGCACCCTCCAATTTCAGAATCATCCATTGTTCCTTTTGTGCCTTCTACACTCTTCGACTAAAGTTTCTGTCCTGAGAGCTGGACTGCTTCATACTTTTATTTGTTGAGGTCTCAAGCTGCCTTCAGGGTTATCTCTGGTGCCACCTCATTATATGAGATATGTCCAATATTCCTTGTTATTATGCTCCCCATACTCTGAAATTACTTTGAATTTATATTGTATTCCTTCATTAATATTGTATTCCTGTATACAATCAAGTTTTCTGTATCTTGGATTTTAGTTATTTATTGTTTCTCTGCATCTTATATTGTTTATATTTGTATTTTGTCTCTATTAGCCACATCTAGTAAAGAACTTGGTACATAGTTAATAATCAATAAATGCTTTCTTTGAGTCGGTTGGTGTATTTGTTGTTCAGTCATTTCAGTTGTGTTCAACTCTGTGATCCTATTTGGAGTTTTTGGCAAAGATACTGGAGTGGTTTGCTATTTTCTTCTCCGGCTCATTTTACAGATGAGAAACTGAGGCAGAGTGTTAAGATCCCTGGTTCCTGGGTTGACTAGGTGGTGTAGTAGATAGAGTACCAGCCCTGGAGTCAAGAGGACCTGAATTCAAATCAGGCCTCAGACACTTAATAATTACCTAGCTGTGTGGCCTTGGGCAAGACAATTAACCCCATTGCCTTGAAAAAAACCTAAAAAAAAAGATTTCTGGCCCAGATCTCTATATACTGTACCACTCAGCAGAATTTTGGTTCTGAATTGGACAAAATTACTTCTCCCGGGACTGTTTTCTCACCCATAAAATGAGGGAATTGGACAAGAAATTCTCTAAGATGAAGAGCTGACATGGTTTACATGGTGTCATGAGAATAAACCAAGATTTTCATAATGCTTGTTCACAATGCAGTTATCCAAAGGCATGGTTCCATTGTCATTCCCCAGTCATTTTCCCTTCCTCCAAAATACAGATCACTCAACTGGTCATAGTAAAAATTGCCCGATGGACTTTTGTAAGTAAACCCATACCATGAGGGAAAGGAAAAGTTATGCTAGCATTGTTGTTCAGTTGTGTAGTTGTGTCCGATTCTTTGTGACCCCATTTGGGAATTCTTGAGAGAGGTACTGGAATATTTCCTTCTGCATCTTAATTTACAGATGAAGACATTGAGGTAAACAAAGTTATTTGACTTACCCAGGGTCAAGTGTGTAGCAAGTATCTGAGGTCAGATTTGAAATCAGATTCTTCCGACTTCAGGCACAGCACTCATTAATTCCACCTAAGCACCCATATGTAAGCATAGATTCATGGCTTAGAATGAGTGTAAATAGAAATTGTTTTCTGTTTTAGGCAGAAACTTTGAGGTTCTTTTCCTCCCAGATTACTATTTTGTGCTAACAAATTAGGCCATCTTTCATCCTTTTTTTTTTAACCCAGCATTTCATCATTGA